>NW_026878430.1:0-23763 GCF_032173495.1 Musca vetustissima | reverse complement strand
CACAAAGACACAGAGTGGTGAAGGGTATAAATATTAAAAAATAAGTTGAAAAACATTTCTTTACACAATAAAAATTCTTTTAGAATGAGGTCATATTGACCGATTTTAGGCAATATAGGTATATAAATGCCAGCACCTTTGAACACTTTTTGCTTTCAAGCCTTATAAAATTTTTTATTTTATCATTTTTGGTTTCTTATAAATTTTAACTAATAGGTACATATGTAACCTTTAAAATGAATATACATATGACATACTATAAGCTTGATAAATATATTTTATAACTGTTTTAATGGACGAACTCAAAGTGTTCAAAACTGCCCCTCCAGGGGGGCACCTTTGAACAGGGGTTGGCATTTTTGAACGACATGGTTTTTTACAGTGTTTATGTTCAAATATGTATGTATTTTATTCATACATATCAGAAATGCATTAATTCATTAAAAAATATATAAAAAATATTCAAAATTTAAAAAATTTAGATCAAAAATTATTAAAACATAAAATGTCTTAAAAATACAAATTAATATGGTGAAAAATACAGTTAATTTCGTAATCTTATTAGCCCATTTGAAATTTTGAGAAATCCAAGCCAAAGGTTAAAAACTCCTTTTTTTACTCGAGTTTAATGGGCATGTTCAAAGGTGCCCCACCCATGGCATTTTACGGAAATTTAAAATAACTTTTTTTGTAATAAATATATATGAAAGAAATTACATTAGTTATGTTTGAAATGATTGTTGGAATGCAAAAAATTTGTTTGACGAAAGAAAACTATCACAGAATTCTTCCTGCGCCCTTACAACCAAATGAATAAAAGTTTACAATGACACTGAGAAAACATGGTCACCCATGCACAATTTTTCGACAACTGAAAAAGCAAGCCAAAGTGGTTTACGCATATAGAGAACAAAATTGCCATATACAAAAATGTGGTTGCGGGTCGGAAAAATATTAAACCAAGATTTTATGAGCGCTGTTCAAAGGTGCCCCACGTTCAAAGGTGCCCCCCTCTCCCCTATATTGAAACGACGGTTTCCAGAAGTCCCGAAAAAGTTTCCGTTCTTTTTTTAATATCTCTTTACAGACCTATTTCGGCGGTCTGTTGATTGATCTTATATACGATATTTTTTTTTTCAAATAACATAAAGAATGAATAGGTGCCTCTGGTCGCCATTTAACTTAATTATAATTTGCCCTTACCAAAATAATAATAGTAAACTCACCTTTGTTTGTCTCCAACTTCTTTGGCTCATCTCTTCACCGCCACTGGTGATGCTTGTATCATTCGTTTTCGTGCTACTACGTCCTCGTTTCTTACGCTTCTGCTTTGTGTGATTGTAAATTGTCTCAGCATCACTAAAAATATTAAAACATTTTAAAATATACCTAATTAAAAGATCACAATATATACCTACTTAGCCAAATATCGTACACCCAAGCGAGGCAATTCAGCTTGCTTCTTATTGAAGAATGCCACTTCCATACGTCTTAAATATGCTGCCCATACCTGCAGGGCCATAAGTTTGAGTTCCTCTTTGGCGCCATAGGAAAGTAGCTCTTCTACATAGCCGCGTAATATATAATTATAACATTCCCAGGATGTTAGTTGAGCTAAATCCGAAAAGAAATTTATTATAGAGGATTATATTTAATTTTTAATAAGATTTTTAGAGTAACCTACGTTTCTCCGCCTTCACCACATTTATTTTCAATGTTTTGGTGTGTTTTGTTGTTGTCGTCTCATTGAAATTATCATCCTCATTTTCCACTTCGACTTGTCGCACTTGTTCCTGTTTGGTACCACACTCCCGACAATAGTAGAATCCTTCACGTTGTTCGAAATCATTTTCCCCACAAACGGTACAAAATATATTCGTAAATTTTTTCGGAACGGAAAAATTGAAAAATTTTTTTCAGGTTGTGCATAATACTAATAAAAGAGTAAAATGATTGACTGACTGATTTACTTAACGATTCATCAACGCCCAGACGAAACGTCTGAAGCTAGAATCTTGAAATTTTGGGTGAGGGTCATACTTGGTCCAAAAGTGACAGATAAGGCTGGTTTTTTGGAAATTTGTACTAGAACGGTACGAAAAGTACTAAATGTGAAACAATTTGTATTCGGCAAAGTTCTGAAAGTAAAGCTAGAACTCTGAAATTTTAAATGAGGGTCACTGATGGAGTGTAGAATAGATATAGCAAAGAGTTTTTTGGACATTCGAACTGTAAGTATGCGAAAAGTACTAAAATGTACTGAATTTGGTACAATTTCGTAGCATGTGAGTGGATAGAGCAAAAAAGAAATTTGGAATGCGAATTAGGGTTGAGATGTAGAGTATATTTATGGAGATTGTTTTGAAAGCGTGTACGCATGTGTACGAAAAGTACTATATTTGGTACAAATTTAATTCGGAGGTACAAATCGAGCTCGAATCCTGAAATTTGAAATTAACATTACCGTCTGAGTGTAGGATTGGGATATGTACGTAGTTTTGGAAATTTTTTTACTTATGTGTACGAAAAGTACTAAATCGATCTATAATTGGTACAACTTGGATTTGGGTAAACCGATAGAGCTGGGTTCCAGTAATTTGGAGTTATTATCATTGTTGGGGTGTAGAATTGGGGTATGTAGAGAATTTTGATAAATCCTACCAATGTGTACTATATGGTACGAAATTTTGATTTTAGTAAACCGATAAAGCTGGAATCTTGACATTCGGAGTTAGGACCACTGTTGAGGGAAGAATTGAACTACTTAGGAAATTTTGGAAATTCCTACTAATGTGAAATAAATTTTGTACAATTTTAACTTATATGGGGACTACCACTAAAAGGGACCGAATTTTAATAATTTTTGGTAGGGATTAAGGATTAATTTTATTTTAAGAGTCATTGATCCCGGATTAAGAGTCATTTATCCCAGATTAAGGCTTAATATGGATTAAGGGGCATTGACCCCGGATTAAGATTTAATCCGGATTAAGATTCATTTATCTCGGATTAAGAGTCATTGACCCCGGATTAAGCCTTAATCCGGATTATGGCTTAATCTGGATTATGGCTTAATCCGGATTAAGAGTTATTGACCCCGGATTAAGGCTTAATCCGGATTAAGGGTCATTGAACCCTGATTAAGGCTTAACATGGATTAAGGTTTAATCCGGATTAAGATTCATTTATCTCGGATTAAGAGCCATTGATCCCGGATTAAGGCTTAATCCGGATTAAGGGCCATTAAGGCTAAATCCGGATTAAGGGTCATTGAAGCCTGATTAAGGCTTAATATGGATTAAGGTTTAATCCAGATTAAGATTCATTTATCTCGTATTAAGAGTCATTGATCCCGGATTAAGGCTTAATCCGGATTAAGAGCCATTAAGCCTAAATCCGAATTAAGAGTCATTGACCCCGGATTAAGCCTTAATCCGGATTAAGTGTCATTGACCCCGGATTAAGCCATAATTCAGGTTAATGGTCATTGAACCCTGATTAAGGCTTAATTTGGATTAAGGTTTATTGACCCCGGATTAAGGTTTAATCCGGATTAAGAGTCGTTTAATCTGGATTAAAGAGTCATTTATCCCGTTTTAAGGATTAATCCGGATTAAGGGCCATTGACCCCGGATTAAGAGTCATTTATCCCGGATAAGGGCTTAATCCGGATTAAGGGTAATTGGCCCCGGATTAAGGCTTAATCCGGATTAAGAGTCATTGACCCCGGATTAAGGCTTAATCCGCATTAAGGGTCATTGGCCCCGGATTAAGGCTTAATATGGATTAAGGTTCATTGACCCCGGATTAAGGTTTAATCCGGATTAAGCGTCGTTTTCCCGGATTAAAGAGTCATTTATCCCGTTTTAAGGCTTAATCCGGATTAAGGGCAATTGACCCCGGATTAAGGGGCATCGACCCCGGATTAAGGTTCATTGAACCCATATTAAGGCTTAATATGATTAAGGGTCATTGACCCCGGATTAAGAGTCATTTATCCCGAATTAAGAGTCATTTATCCCGGATTAAGAGTCATTTATCCCCGATAAGGGCTTAATCCGGATTTAGGGTCATTGACCCCGGATTAAGGCTTAATCCGGATTAAGGGTCATTGAACCCTGATTAAGGCTTAATATGGATTAAGGTTTAATCCGGATTAAGAGACACTTATCCCGGATAAAGGCTTAATCCGGATTAAGGTTAATTGACCCCGGATTAAGGCTTAAACCGGATTAAGAGTCATTGACCCCGGATTAAGAGTCATAGACCCCGGATTAAGGCTTAATCCGGATTAAGAGTAATTGACCCCGGATTAAGGCTTAATCCGGAGTAAGGGTCATTGAACCCTGATTAAGGCTTAATATGGATTAAGGTTCATTGACCCCGGATTAAGGTTTAATCCGGATGAAGCGTCGTTTTCCCGGATTAAAGAGTAATTTATCCCGTTTTAAGGCTTAATCCGGATTAAGGGCCATTGACGCCGGATTAAGGGGCATCGGCCCCGGATTAAGGCTTAATCGGGATTAAGGTTCATTGAACCCATATTAAGGCTTAATATGATTAAGGGTCATTGACCCCGGATTACGAGTCATTTCTTCCGAATTAGGAGTCATTTATCCCGAATTAAGAGTCATTTATCCCGAATTAAGAGTCATTTATCGCGGATTAAGAGTCATTTATCCCCGATAAGGGCTTAATCCGGATTAAGGGTCATTGACCCCGGATTAAGCCTTAATCCGGATTAATGGTCATTGAGCCCGGGTTAAGGGTCACTGACCCCCGATTACGGCCATATTTAATTACACACTACTCCTAAATAGTTCAACTGCGAATCGGAACGATTCGATGTGATTCTCAGCCATATTTAATTACACACTACACCCAAATAGTTCAACTGCGAATCGGAACGATTCGATGTGATTCTCAGCGAACATTGCTGGAGTGAAATGCATATTTCCTACATTGTAATAAATTAAATCGATAATGCCGTATAAAATCTTAATATATAAATGAGGTTAGTGATAAGTGAGTGAGTGAAGCTAGAAGGTTGAAATTATGACTGTAGGTTGTTGTTGATGTGTAGGCGTGGGTTTTGGAAATATGAACTTTAACGGTACGAAAAGTATAGTCTCGTCCAATTTTAGGTAAATAGTGCACCAAAGACCAAAATTTAAGCCGATTGGTTTTATATAGGGACAATGCCCAAAAGCTGGCCGATATAGTCATTCTCGAACAAAGGACGAATGATTACAACAGATGGATGAATCGATTAAATCACCTTACAATTCCATACTATGTAGGGTATAAACGGAAAATTGCGAGTAAAGCATATCCCCCTACTATGGTGGAATACGGGTATATGGAGTTAACCCCAAAAACCGGAACAAATCAGTTAACTATTTTAATATAAACCAGTAAGGAAAGTAGTAAAGACGGACGAGGCCGACTATATGATATCCTTTACTACTTTGGGTATATTTAACAGATGAATCCTAACAGACTTCGCATTTTTAAAGGACTATTGAACCCTGACCCCGGTCATAGGCATCGGATTAAGGCTTAATCCGGATTAAGGGTCATTGAACCCTGACTAAGGCTTAATATGGATTAAGGGACATTGACCCCGGATAAAGGTTTAATCCGGATTAAGATTCATTTATCTCGGATTAAGAGTCATTGACCCCGGATTTAGCCTTAATCCGGATTATGGCTAAATCCGGATTAAGGCTTAATCCGGATTAAGGCTTAATGCAGATTAAGGGTCATTGACCCCGATTTAAGCCTCAATCCGGATTAATGGCCATTGAACCCTGATTAGGGCTTAATATGGATTAAGGTTTATTGACCCCGGATTAAGGGCCATTGACCCCGGATTAAGGCTTAATATGGATTAAGGGTCATTGACCCCGTATTAAGGCTTAATCCGGATTAAGGGTCATTGAACCCCGATTAAGGCTTAATATGGATTGAGGGTCATTGACCCCGGATTAAGGCCTAAACCGGATTAGGAGCCATTTATCTCGGATTAAGAGTAATTGATCCCGGATTAAGTCTTAATCCGGATTAAGAGTCATTGACCTCGGATTAAGACTTAATCCGGATTATGGTTTAATCCGGATTAAGAGTCATTGACCCCGGATTAAGGCTTAATCCGGATTAAGGGTCATTGACCCCGGATTAAGCCTTAATCCGGATTAATGGTCATTGAACCATGATTAAGGCTTAATATGGATTAAGGTTCATTGACCTCGGATTAAGGTTTAATCCCGATTAAGAGTCGTTTATTCCGGATTAAAGGCTTAATTAAGGGGCATCGACCCCGGATTAAGGCTTAATCCCCCCAAAACCGGAACAAATCAGTTAACTAATTTAATATAAACCAGTAAGGAAAGTAGTAAAGTCGGACGAGGCTGACTATATGATACCCTTCACTACCAGAAAAAGTGGACCTATATTTATAATTTTTAGTGGGGAAATTTTGTACCCAGTAAGAACCTAATGTTTAAAACCGCGCTCAAGAACCCCAAAATACCGAAATTTGGGGGTACCCTTATATGGGGGCTACTCGAAAAAACTGACCTATATTTACAATTTTTAGTATAGAGATTTGCTACCCAATAAGAACTCAAAGTACAGAATTTCAGCGAATTCGGTCGAAAAATGCGATCAAACCTCCTAAAATACCGCAAAATTGGGGGTACCTTATATGGGGGCTATCCGAAAATATGGACCCATAATTATACTTTTTAAGGGAGAGATTTGCTACCCAATAAGAACTCAATGTACTAAATTTCAGCGAATTAAGTTGAAAAACGCGCTCAAGAACCTCAAAATACCGAAAATTGGGGGTACCCTTAATGGGAGCTATGACTAAACGTGGACCGATAAAGCCCATCTTCGAACTTGACCTATCTCAATTCGTTTAGACGCTAGAGAGATTACGACAGACAGACAGACGGACATGGCTATATCGTCATAGAATTGTACGCTAATAAAGAATATATATACTTTATAGGGTCGGAAATGATTATTTCGATGCGTTACAAACGGAAAAACAAAACTAATATACCCTCCATACTATGGTGGAGGGTATAAAAAAACTGATGAAGGAGAAATTGTATTGTTTTAATTGTAATTGTTTTCCTGTGAAATGGAGTGGTGAATTTCAAAAAGAAACATGGCGCCATCTATGTATAAGATTTTTAACAGCAATTTTTTTGCTATTCGTCAATAGGTGGCACTTATTATACCCCCATCTGTATGACTAATGAGCCAATATACAAAAAAGGCAAAAATGAACCTTATGGGTTTTAGGCCCCATGTTTCTTTGAACACCTTTTTTATATTTTCATTTCCCAAATATTCCCACCTCATATCACCACCCATCCCAATAAAACTGCAATTAAAATTGTCTGTTTTTTTTGTTTTCAAATTTTTGAAAATACACATAACCATTTGTTTTTGAGTCTTTATTAAATAAATATATAATATATACTATATAATTTTTTTGTGTTTCTTGTTCGCTATGACATTCGTTTTTGTGTTTTGTTGTTGTTATTTTGATCGTCTTCTATTATTATAGTTATTTTTTGGTTTCTTGTTCTTCTTGCCTAAAGAAAATATATTTACATAAATTAAAAACAAATTTTGAACTAAACTGAAATCAGAGACCAACATTTTGAGCATTTGATGTAGTTTTCGTTTCGTTTTTTTTGCTGCTGTTGTTGTTGTTCATCTTAACACTGACAATAAATAACATTTATTTTTTGTGAAATACATACATACAGATACACACATATACATACATTCATATATATCTTAGGATTTACTTTTTTTTGCTCTATGTATATATAAGAATTATTTTGCAAATAGAATACGAGAACCAGTCTCCTTAATGTTGTTTGTTGTTGTTGTTCGTATTTGTTTTATAGTTTTGGGATGTGTTCTTATGAAGGAATAATAATAAAAAATAAACATACACATATACATACAAACACACGATGAATGTACTATATATACAAAGGATGTGAATCCAGTTATATGTATTTTCTTGGATAATAGGAAATTAAAATTATTTTAAAAATTTATTTTGCTAGGAAATTTATGCAACTATGCGAAATAGAGGTGTGATTGAAAATTGCATTATTTCTAATTTTGGAAAGTCGTATGAAATTGTATATGGGAGCTTCATTTAAAAATTAACCGACCTTAAGCAAACCTGGCAAACCACATTCTAGAATTAAGGGAACCCCCCCATTCTCGATTTTAATTTTTGAAGATATTCAATGGGCTGGTAAACCAATACCAATGCTCGTTAAGGTTTGTAACTTTGCACATATATATGGGCAATATTGCCAATTTTTTAATATTCCATTTTCAAAAAATCAGCTTTTTTGTTTTTGTAGCACATCAATGATTTTTGGTACACATATAGAGAAAAATGTTCTGACTCCGAAACCGTTCGCAATCAAATTTTTGGTTGATGCGCGCAAAAGTTATCGAGGTTTTAATTTTGGGCATAAGAAAAAAAACTTAAAATTACGCCGTTTATTATATTGACCAAAAACGTTGATATAAATCTTCCTCCGTAAAATAAGAATATGAATATATTATAATAATCGCGATAAAGTTGCACATCTTCACGAAATATGAGAAAAATAAAGGTCCGTGTAGCGGTTTGTAAATCACAGCAAACAAGATATTAAGGAAAAATTTTTGTTTTTGGTTCGAAAAATTAATGTCATCATATTTATTTTTATACAATACACAACTATGTTGTCAGGGTATTTACACCCTACACAACTATGTTGTCAGGGTATTATAGCTTTGTGCAGTCCTAAGTGTTTGTAACGCCGCGAAATATTGGTCCTAGACCCACCTTTAAGAATACCGATCGTCATATCTTGACTACCTGAGTCGATCTTGACATGTGTGTCCGTCCGTCCGTCTGTCCATTATAATTTGTAAACACGATACAGGCCAATGTTATGGACCAATCTTCACGAAATTTTGCATGTAGGATGGGTTCGGCCCAATGAAGACCCCTATTGTTTTTGGTAAAGATCGGTTAATATTTAGGGGATGAAATGGACCAAAAACTTTATTTTTGTCTGATTTTCTGGTCGCTCCAGAGGCCGCAATTATGGCCCAAACATCTCGAATTTTTACATGGAGAAGGGGATTGGGCCAAAGAATAAGCATGCCTATTTTGATAAAGATCGGCAAATATTTAGCGGGTGGAATGGACCCTGGCTTTTGTGTGAAACATTACAAAATTTTTATTCTATAGCGTATATATTTACCACTGAAGGACATAGACCCGAGAAGTTGACAATATATACAAGAGGAGTGGTCGACCTTTAAATTGATACAAATTTTATTGTCGTATGTAATCGGTTGTGGGAGTTACACTTAAATATTTACGGGTGCTTAAATATGCAGATATTATTTAGTAACCCATTACCCCATTAGAGGGCGGAAATATAGCGCTGATCGCTTTGAAATATTCCATGAGGTTCTAGTTATGGCCAAGGGCAATGCCTATAATTTTCGGTAATGATCAGATAATAATATTGGAGTGAAGAGGACCTAAAGCTTATTGTTTGTGTTTTTTTCCAAGTCGATCTACAGGCCACAATTGAATGCTCAACATCACAACATAACTCACGGTAAAGAGAATCTGGACAAGTTCAGCCCTCGTCTACTGAATATGTGAAATATTTGTTGAAATCTAGTCGGTCTAGAGGGTGCAAATATTTCGAAATATTGCCCAAGCTCTGAATATAGAACCATAGAAAGTTAGATTTTCCTCGAAGTTGTGTAGGGTATCATATGGTCGGCCCCGTCCGACTATACTGCTCCGCTCACTGGTTTAAATTTTATACATGAAATTGCAGAAAAGAATGTTGGGGTTATTCTGCTGTTTTACCCGAATTTCGCCGAAAAATTTACATATATAATAATAATCTTTTTTTGTGTATAAGTATACGCCTTGCGGATTATATCAAGACCCTTCCGATAAATCTTAGAATTCTATAAATAGGAATCAATCTTAAAATAAAATAATATTATGAAATATACATTTTAAATTGCGTGTAAATCGCGTAATTCTCAAAATCATTTGATGCGCATGCGTTTTCCAGGAAGTACTGAAGTTTATGTTCCAATCCATATATATTTTGCGAAATTTCATTTGACGGCTAAGATGTGCCACACGTTGCACTGAAGTACCAAAAAAATCGTAAAACGCGAGTAATTTCCGAAAACTCCATATGCCATTAACGCGAATCCGATTTCGGTGCGCCCTAAAAAAATACATCGATCTATACCATTTCAATGTGGTCCATTAAGAACCATGGATGTGCCAGCACAATCTATTTTTGAGATATTGGGTACATTCCTTATTCGGCTGAAGTTTTTAAAGTTCTCTTTTCGAAAAAGATCAAAATCCGTATGAGGTCATTTATTGAAGCGGAAATGATCCACAGAAAACGCAAATAAATCCGCGATATTTTCAAAAACAGTTTTTGCCAAATTTCGTGTTTTTGGAAGGCCAGTTCCCGCTGTTCCAGTAGATGGATTTTCACGAAGAAGATTTTATATCATCCGAATCGTAAAAAACCTTATTGATCGCGGGTACCCATATCATTCAGTTGAAAGATCTAAACATTTGTACCGAAAAATAGGTTTTTTAGAAATTTGATCGCACAAAATTCGCACCTTCGGATGAGTATTACTCTGAAGCTGTGAATACTACATACACAAAATATATATCAAATTACGCAGTTTCGCGAATTCAATAATCGATTTTTAGAAATTCCTGCTTGCGTATTAAAGCTAGAAGTAAAATTAAAATAACACTTAAAATCGAGCTTCAAAATGTCAGCATCATTTAAAGGTAGATGCAATTAAAATTTTGAAAAATGATGCATAAGGGGCGTAGTCCCCATTTTGTTGGCTTTATCATAAATCGATAGAGAACATAAAAAAAAACTGGTTTGCCTCAACCTGCTTTTACACATTTTTGTACATTAAAGTAGACACAGCTTCCACCAAAATAAAGTTTGGAGGTCAATATCATGAACAGTTTGCAACGCCAGATCAATTAACCCAAAACTATTCACTGTTATTCATATACTTAAGTAATTCCCGAGTTATAAAGGGGTGAACCTCCGCTTCAGCTATGTTAAAAAATTGGCCATATATATGAAGATTTAAAAGAGAAGAAAAATAATTTACAAAAAATGTTTGTTATTGTTTTGTTGTTGTTTTTTGTAATTAAAGAAAAGTCCTTATTTTTGATGGCGGGCATGATAACTCCTCACTGGAACATCGGAATCCGAAAATTCCAAAGGTGTTAGAAAGAGTACATGTCTGGCTCTCGTATGAACCAGGATTATTGACTTCGCTTAAAAATTAACAAAATGGCGGACCTTTGACCACAAACTAAGTTAAACAAGTGAAAAAGCGTTAAGTTCGGCCGGGCCGAACTTTGGATACCCTCCACCATAGATATACTGGCAGGTACTTGAAATGAAAATATAAGGAACATATCAAAAAATGAACCTATACCGACATTTCTACAAACCGATTATGTAACATTACTGTTTACAATAAACAATAATTTTTAATAGAAAATTATACCCTCAGCCTTATATATATATATATATATATATTATACCCTCACACGGTGAAAATGTGCCTCATAGAAATATTGATTCTAGACCCCATGTTTCTTTGGACCAAATCCGTTTGAGAAAATTTTGATTTCATCCCATCTTATTATTTCTTTCAAATTTAGTTCAAGCCCGAATTGGGGAATATCGGTCCATGCCTTCTGGTACCTCCCACACAGGGGATACGGCTAAGCCTAAATGAGGGCTATAGTTCACATATAGTTCATTATCGAACCGTACGTTCTAGTTTTTTTTTTTATCTCGATATCCTTCGCAGGTGAAATGATTACAACAGAGTGTTAGAACCAAACCCAAAATGCGGAAAAAACAGATAATTATTTTAATATAAAAAATGGGGTTAGTACCCTTATATGGGGGCTACCAGAAGAAATGGACCTATATTTATAATTTTTAGTGGAAAAATTTGCTACCCAATAAGAACTCAAAGTACTAATTTACAGCCAATTCGGTTGAAAACTACGATAAATACCCCCAAAATACTGAAAATTAGAGGGCACCGTTCTATGGGGGCTACCAGAAAAAATGAACCTATATGTATAATTTTTTTGTGGAGAAATTGGGTACCCAATAGCAACTCAAAATACGGAAAATTGGGGGTACCCTTACATGGGAGCTATGTGGACCGATATATCCCATCTTCGAACTTGACCTGCCTGCAGACAAATGATGACTCTGTGCAAAATTTTGGCGATCTATCTAAACTCGTTTAGACGCTACAGTGATTACAACAGATGGGCGAACAGACGGGCATGTCTTTTACGCTGATCAAGAATATATATACTTTATAGGGTCGGAAATGATTATTTCGATGAGTTACAAACGAAATTTGGCATAGCGTAATGAATTAGCTCTAGAATGATGTGTGTTAAGTTTCCTGAAAATCGATCCAGATTTAGATATTTAGATAGATTTAGATATAGCTCCCATATATATTTTCGTCCGATCTAATGTATATGGTGTACCAAAGTCCCTATATATCTTTCGATTTGCACGAAATTTGGCATAGCATAATGAATTAGCTCTAGAATGTTGTGTGTTAAGTTTCCTGAGAACCGGTCGTGATTTAGATATAGCCCCCATATGTATTTTCGTCCGATTTTATGTAAATGGTGTACCAAAGTCCCTATATACCTTTCGATTTGCACGAAATCTGGCATAGCGTAATGAATTAGCTCTAGAATGATGTGTGTTAAGTTTCCTGAAAATCGGTCCAGATTTAGATATAGCTCCCATATATTTTTTCGTTCGATCTAATGTATATGGTATACCAAAGTCCCTATATATCTTTCGATTTGCACGAAATTTGGCATAACGTAATGAATTAGCCCTAGAATGATGTGTGTTAAGCTTCCTGAAAATCGGTCCAGATTTAGATGTAGTTCCCACATATACTTTCGTCCGATTTAATGTAAAAGGTGTACCATTCTAGACATTATTTAGTACGCTGTGCCAAATTTCGTTCAAATCGAAAGATATATAGGGACTTATATATCTTTCGATTTGAACGAAATTTGGCACAGCGTACTAAATAATGTCTAGAATGATGTCTGTTATGTTTCGTGAAAATCGGTCCAGATTTAGATATAGCTCCCATATATTTTTTCGTCCGATTTAATGTAAATGGTGTAACAAAGTCCCTATATATCATTCGATTTGTACGAAATTTGGCACAGCGTACGAAATAATGTCTAGAATGATGTGTGTTATGTTTCGTGAAAATCGGTCCAGATTTAGATATAGCTCCCATATATTTTTTCGTCCGATCTAATGTATATGGTGTACCAAAGTTCCTATATATCTTTCGATTTGCACGAAATTTGGCATAGCGTAATGAATTAGCCCTAGAATGATGTGTGTTAAGTTTCCTGAAAATCGGTCCAGATTTAGATATAGCTCCCATATATATTTTCGTCCGATTTTATGTAAATGGTTTACCAAAGTCCCTATATATCATTCGATTTGTACGAAATTTGGCATAGCGTAATGAATTAGCTCTAGAATGATGTGTGTTAAATTTCCTGAAAATCGGTCAAGATTTAGATATAGCCCCCATATATATATTCGTCCGATTTTATGTAAATGGTGTACCAAAGTACCTATACATCATTCGATTTGTACGAAATTTAGCACAGCGTACTAAATTATGTCTAGAATGATGTCTGTTAAGTTTCCTGAAAATCGGTCCAGATTTAGATATAGTTCCCATATATACTTTCGTCCGATTTAATGTAAATGGTGTACCAAAGTCTCTATATATCTTTCGATTTGCCGAAATTTAGCACAGCGTACTAAATTATGTATAGAATGATGTCTGTTAAATTTTGTGAAAATCGGTCCAGATTTAGATATAGCTCCCATATATTTTTTCGTCCGATTTAATGTAAATGGTGTACCAAAGTCCCTATATATCATTCGATTTGTACGAAATTTGGCATGGCGTAATGAATTAAGTCTACAATGATGTATGTTAAGTTTCCTGAAAATCGGCCAAGATTTAGATATAGCTCCCATATATATTTTCGTCCGATTTAATGTAAATGGTACATCCCTTAATATCTTTCGATTTGCACGAAATTTGGAACAGCGTAATGAATCAGGTCTAGAATGATAAAAAATTTAGTATCGGTTGAAGAATGATATGTTTATGGATCTAATTTCATTTTACTGGTCCTTTAAAAATGCGACGTCTGTTAGGATTCATCTGTTGAATATACCCAAAGTGGTGAAGGGTATCATATAGTCGACCCCGTCCGACTTTACTACTTTCCTTACTGGTTAGGTGTTGCCAATGTATATTTGATGGATTTTCTAGAAAACGTCCAAGGTATCCAACTTGGTAACAAATGTGTGGTCTTGAACAAGGTATAATGCACATTAGACTTCCCAGAAGTTCCCTATATGGATGTCCAGTTTGTTCCTGCATGTAATTCTAAACTCCTTTCCATTGGTGTCTTAACTGGATTACAATCTTGTAGGCCAAATTTCTCCAACACTTTTCTAATGCTATTCTCTTGAGATAAAGCCAAACAACCTTTTTTGTTTACAAACTTTATACCTAGGAAATATTTAAGTGGCCCACAATCTGACATTTCAAAATTCCCGCTAAGACTTTTTTTAGCTGATTGATGCTTTCCAGTTTACTTCCAACCATAAGAAGATCATCTACATACAATATTGAATAAAGTACGTAATTTGTCTTCTTATTAATCTTCATATAGATCTTCATGTTCATAGATCTTCATGTTTCGAACGTTGAAAATCCAGAGCTGCAATAAAATCATTGAACATGCTCTAGCATTTGGGTGTTTGCTTCAGATCATGGAGAGATTTCTCAAGCTTGCAGTAATTTGCACCATCAGTTAAATTTACATGCAGAAATGCAGTTTTTACGTCCAACTGGTGAAAGATGGTAGTTAGCAGCACCAGATTCAAGCATGTCGATATACACAAGACCACCTGGATCTCTCCAGATCAAGCAACGAGAAATGAAATTGATCATGTTGTGAACGACGGAAGGCATTCATCCAGCGTTTTAGACGTCCGATCAATCCGATGAGCGAATATCGATTCGGACCATTACTTTGTGGCAGCAAGGCACGCACCCATCTTAATGTAGAAGCAAAGGTGCGATCTAACACAACACCGAAACTCGACGTCGAAAAGTTGCAAACACAACAGGTAGCCGAGGCCTACTCCGCTCAACTTACATCTGCTTGAAGAAAGCACTTCTTGTCCCGATAATAGTATAGAAGCACAATGGTAAAGAATTGCCCACTCCCTACAAACTGCAGCAAAAGCAACACTTGGGTACCAAAAACCACCACCAAGAAACCCATGGTACGATCAGGAGTGTCGTGATGCTACTCATGTGAAAAACGCAGCGTAGACAGTAGACAGTAGCCACACGTAACGTGATGGAGAATTATAGGGAGAAAAGGAGGGAGAAGAAACGTGTTTTCAGAAAAAAGAAGAAAGAACAAGAAAAACGTGAGCGTGAGCAAATCGAGATGTACAGGAGTCAAAATGAAGTCCGGAAATTTTACCAACGAGTAAAACACCAAACCGAAGGCTTTGGCACATCCTCCTGTAGAGATGAATAAGGAAACCTGGTGACAGATACATACAGCGTGTTGAGGATCTGGAAGGAGCATTTTGAAAAGCTTCTAGTATCAAATAGTGGCGATGAAGAAGATACCCCAGAACCAATAAGAGATGATGGTATAGAGTGTATGCCACCTACCCAATATGAGCTCATAAAAACAATTAATCGGCTCAAGAACAACAAAGCAGCAGGAGCCGATGGGTTACCAGCCGAACTATTCAAGACTGGTGGCCAGATGCTGGCCAGGAGCATGCATGATTAGTACAATTTGGTTAGATGAATGCATGCCCAATGATTGGAACCTCAGCATCCTGTGTCCCGTGCACAAAAAAGGAGACAAGACGATATGTGCCAACTATAGAGGAATAAGTCTCCTTCCCATCGCATATAAAGTGCTATCCAGTGTCCTGTGTGAACGATTGAAGCCATCAATTGACATCATTGGACCATATCAATGCGGCTTCAGACCTGGCAAATCCACCATTGACCAAATTTTCACTCTGCGCCAAATCCTGGAAAAGACACACGAAAAACACATCGACACATACCACCTATTTGTCGACTATAAAGCCGCATTCGACAGCCCTATCCGTTCAGAGGTGTTTAAAGTCATGTCTACGTTCGGCATTCCTGCAAAATTAATACGGCTATGCAGGATAACTTTAAGTGGCACAAGATCAGCAGTTAAAGTAGGAACGGTCCTATCGGAGCCCCTCAATACCTATCGGAGCCCTTTAAAGGACCTATCGGAGCCCTTCAATACATCCTGCTTGAAAAGTTCATACGACACGCAAAGGTGAGCAGAAATGGCACTCTGTACACCAAACAAGACATGTTACTCGCCTACGCCGATGACATCGATATAATGGGTCGAACACTGCTAGCGGTAACAGCCACCTTTGAACAAATTGAAAAGGAGTCTGCCAAAATGGGTCTGGCAGTAAACGGCGAGAAGACCAAGCAGATGGTATCAACGCGCAAGACGTCCAGTAGACTCGGACCAACTGTGGAACTTGAGAGCTACAGCTTCGAGGTAGATAAAGACTTTATATACCTTGGTACCGCCATAAATAAAACGAATGACATCAGTTTTGAAATTCGGAGAAGGATAGCGATGGCCAACCGATGCTACTATGGTCTGAGCAAACAACTCATAAGCAAGGCCATCTCCCGCCAGACCAAACTCACACTTTACAAGACGCTGATACTACTCGTGCTCTTATATGGATCAGAAGCATGGGTACTTGCGCAAGCAGCTGAGGTAGCTCTTAAGTGTGTTTGAAAGAAAAATTCTCCGAAAGATCTACGGTCCGATCTGCGTTGATGGTGAATTTCGGCGTCGAATGAACCACGAGCTCTACAAATATATACGCGGACATCGACATAGTCAGTCGTATTGAGCTGCAGCGACTACGGTGGCTAGGTCATGTTGTGCGGATGAATGAGAATACCCCAGCTCAAAAGGCATATAAAAACAAGCCTACTGATGGTTCCCGTAGAAGAAGAAGGCCACGAATTAGATGGAAAGACCAAGTAGAAAACAACATCTTGGAACGTGGTCTTCCAAATTGGTGGACTTGCGCACATGACCGAAGCGCTTGGAAACCTTTTTTAAGCTCGGCTTATGGAACAACCGTTCTGTAACAAGCCAGCTAAGTAAGTAAGTAAGAGGTTCTTGAACGCGTTTTTCAACTGAATTCGCTAAAATTTTGTACATTGGGTTTTTATTGGGTACCAAATTGCTCCACTAAAAATTATAAATATAGGTCTACTTTTTCCGGTAGTCCACAGATAAAACTCCCCATTAAAAATTGCTGCAATTTGCATTTGGTGTACATAATGGTTTAGATAAATCCGTTTGTAGAATTATCGGTATAGGTTCACTTTTTGGTATTTTCCCTATATTTTCATTTCAAGTATCTGTCAGTATACCAATGGGGGAGGGTATCTGCCGAACTTAACGCTTTTTTACTTGTTTTATTTTCCTAGCACAGGATTTTAAGGTTTCAAATTTTTTCTAAGAATTTTGCAATGAATGTAAAAAGTTCACCAAAAGAAATTTTGAACATTAATCAAGATTTGAAGCTCGTTGGAACATATTCTTTGAAAACTCTGACTTCTAAGTGTTCCTTAAAAATATGCATACCAAGATTTAAGATTGTGAAAAATATTATTTAAGAACTTGACGGTTGTTCCTTAAATCCTTAAATAAATTTATTATTCTTGAAAAATATTCTTTAAAAAATCCACAATTCTTTTCGGTACTTGAAACATTCTTAGTACCCATTCGCTCTTTTTTGGGGCCCTTAACAAATCCACGCTTCTTAGTAGCTATTGAAAAAATATTTTTTTAAATGTATGATTGTTGGTAATTCTTAAAAAAACTGCGTTTATTGACGGTTATTGAAAATTTAAGATTTATATTCGAATATATTTAACAAGCTAACTCGGTCACCACAATATTCATTAAAAAATATAATGTTTTTTTTTTTAATTTAAATAACATAATTTTTGTTCGTCTTTGGGTCAACAGTAATATTTTCTTTTTTTTATTTTCAACAAATAATAAACATCAATACATACATCGATACACATATTTACTATGGGACGGACATTATTTTTTTGTTTACATTTATAACAATTTCAAAATAATTTTATTTTCGTTGTTTACATTTTAGGTGAAAAATAAAACATCTTAGCGGAGATTTTGAAAATTAAAAAAAAAAAAAAATAAATAATATAATTACACAAATTATTTATTATTTAAATGTTTCTGAATTTAAAAATATTCTTTGAGACATTAAGAACATTCATTTTATAATAAAAATTCAAATAATATTGTACCATTTTTGTAGGTTGTAAATATATGTTTCAATTTTATTTTATTCCACTATCATTATTAAATACATATACACATTTATATATAATCTGTAAATTTATTTTTTTTTAATGATTTTAAAATTTGATTTTTGTATGTATGTCTTTGGTATATTTTAAAGCATTCTATTTTTTCCAGGTTTTAACTATTTTTTCTTATTTCAATAATAAACATATTTGGTTTTGATTTTCATAAGAATCAACGTTTTTTGGTAATAAACTATAGAAAGTAATTAAAAATATGAATAAATAGAAATATAATAATAATGTCAAACAAATGTGTTAATTTGTCGACCTCAAGAGTCGACTTTGTAACTACACAAGTTCCCTCCTATATGCTGGGATAGCTCACGGGGACCAGAGTCTGCCACAGAAATGTATAGAAGTGACCTAGAGAGTGATAACCCAGATCGATTTGGTTTTTAGGCAAATGTTTAGTTTTATTTAGTTGTTTGAGTTTGGTGATGAACAAAGTTTTTATTATATTTTATTTTTCAAAGTAACCAGCGGAGTAACGATCTTCCTGCTGCTTATGTCGGTGACCTGGCTAAGTACACCGGTAGATCGTTATTAGTCCTATCAAGTCTTTTGGGAAGACCTGGATCCGAACTCCGAATGGGCCCGTCCTAGGGGAGACCTGAGTAAGTACTCCGAATAGGTCCTTCCTTGGGGAGACCTGGATAAGTACTCCTGTCAGCTTTTTGATGATGGGCTGCGACACCAAAGCTAAGGCCGAGATGCCAGAGGTCCAAGGGCTATGAACACTTTAAGAAGATTCCTGGCAAACCACGAAGGGCGGGGACCCGAGGGTTGCGGACACCTCAAGGGCGTTCCTACTGAGCTATATCGCGTGGGACCCAAGGCTTGCGGACACCTCAAGGGGGTTCCTAACGAGACAGGACACGTGGGACCCAAGGGTTGCGGACACCTCAAGGAGGTTCCTACTGAGCTAGATCGCGGGGACCCAAGGGTTGCGGACACCTCAAGGGGGGTTCCTACTGAGCTAGATCGCGGGAACCCAAGGGTTGCGGACACCTCAAGGGGGTTCCTACTGAGCTAGATCACGTGGACCCAAGGGTTGCGGACATCTCAAGGGGGTTCCTAACGAGAGAAGACACGGGGGACCCAAGGTTTGCGGACACCTCAAGGGGGTTCCTAATGAGACAAAACGCGAGGGGTACCAACGGTTACGAACACCGCTAAGTTCCTAGGAAAATATGACGCACCACTTCGACTCACCTGTTTTCCACCTGTACTGACTGGAATTTTCGAATTGGATCGCACACTTTACACTTTTTACCCTTTCGACTTGTTGCACCTTGGACTTTTGTTCACCGACTGATCCCTTTTTGATCGGCTCGAGGGAAGACACGGGGGACCAAGGTTTGCGGACACCTCAAGGGGGTTCCTAACGCGAAAGAACACGGGGACCCAAGAGTTGCGGACACCTCAAGGGCACCTTGGACGTTTGTTCACCGACTGATCCCTTGTTTATCGGCTCTCCCCTTTTTATAGAGAAAGTACCACGTAATATGTACCTCACTATTTGTGATTTTGGGCCGATATAGCCCATCTTCGAACTTGATCTGCCAGACGACTCTATGCAAAATTCTATCTCCACTCGTTTAGAGGTTGAGTGATTACAACTGACAGACGGCATGGCTAAATCGTCATTTTTCGCTGATCAAGAACATATATACTTTATACGGCCGGAAAAAATTATTTCCATGAGTTACAAACGGAGAAAAACCATCCATACTATGGTGGAGGGTATAACAAGGGGGTAGAATATTAATACATTTTTGTAGGGAGATTTATTGCCAAATTGGAATCCAAAATACCAAATGCGAGCGAATATGACTGACAAAAGCGCCTTCAAACCCCTCAAAACATTGACAATTATGGCTTAAAGTTATATGGGGTCGACACCTAACCGATTATTTTTGGTAGGGTGATTGGGTTCCTAATATTAACACAAAATACCAAATTACAGATATACCATATTTTCAACACATGACAACTATGTGCAAAATTTCAGCATCCTATCTCAATTCCTTCGAAAGATTGAGCGTGATTATGACAGACGGACATTGCAAAATCGTTTTAGAATTTTAACCTGATCAAGTTCTCGCAGGTGAAAATACATTCTTCAAGAATGTAGTGAATTTATGAACATCATCTCCCACAAAACGGTATCCGAATTTTACAACATTAATGTTTGATGCAAAATTCCATTTAAATCGAACTGAAACTGAGGTTCACCCCTTTATAACTCGGGAATTACTTAAGTATATGGAAAAAAGTGAATAGTTTTGGGTTAATTTGATTTTATGGAAGCTGTGTTGGAATCCTGAAAATTTTAATTAACATTACCGTCGAAGTGTAGGATTGGGATATATACGTAGTTTTGGATTTTTTTTACATATGTGTGCGAAAAGTACTAAATCGTACTATAATTGGTACAATTTGGATTTGGGAGAACCGATAGAGCTGGAACAATGCCATTTGGAGACAGGATCACTATTGGGTTGTAGGATTATTGTATCTAGAGAATTTTGAAAATTCTTACTAATGTGTACTATATGGTACCAAAATTTGGATTTGGGTAAACCGATAGAGCTGGAAGCTTTACATTTGGAGTTAGGATCGTTTATGGGGTAGAATTGATTTGATTTAGGATATTTTGGAAATTCTTACTAATGTGAACAAAATTTTGTACAATTTAAATTTTGGGTGAACCGATGCGATGAAGTTTTGGAAATTTGTACTAAATGACTTTTGGGGTGAAGGATTGGGATTTGTAAAAAGTTCGTACTTTAACTTTTAAATGAACCAATTGAACTGGAAACCTTGAAATTTGAAAATAAGTTTACTGTTAGAGTGTAGGATTGGGGTATGGATGTAGTTTTCGGAATTAATACTTATGGGTACTAAATTGTACTAAATTTGGTACAATTTGAATTTTGTGTGAACTGATAAAGCTGGAATCCTGCAATTTGGAGTTACTATCATTGTTGGGTGAACCGATGCGATGAAGTTTTGGAAATTTATACTTATGGGTACTAAATGGTACTAAATTTGGTACAATTAGAATTTTGTGTGAACTGATAAAGCTGGAATCCTGCAATTTGGAGTTACTATTGTTGTTGGTATGTAGTATTGAGCTATGTAGAAAGTTTTGGAAGTTCGTACTAATGTGTACTATATGGTACCAAATTTGTATTTAGATGAACCGATAGAGCTGGAATCTTTAAATTTGATGTTAGAATCACTGTTGGAGTGTAGGGTTTGGCTTTGTAGAAAATTTTGAAAATTCGTGCTAATGTGTACTAAATGGCACTAAAATTGGTACAGTTTGGATTAAAAGCTAACCACTAGAGCTGGAATCCTGAAATTGAGTAATAAGATTTCCATTGGATTGCATGATTTCCATTGCAAGTTATGGCAATTTATATAAATGTTTACTAACTCGATTTTGGTGAAGCTATATTTGAAATTTTGGAAATTTTACACGAGTACAAAAGGGTGTGGAGGGTTGTGATATGGTGGTAGTTTTGGAAAAAAGTATTATAAGAGAACAGGGACGTAGCCAGGATTTAACTTCGGGGGGCCCACTGAGAACCAAAAAATACTTTTTTTTCTCGCGTTATCCTATACCATCGTTAGCTATTGAATAGTTCTACGACTTTTGAGGATTTATAACGGAAATTCGTCCACAAATTGAGAGTTTTTCCGTTTTCATACTATTTTCTTTAAAATTCATGCTAAGAACCATTGCAAATAAATGTGATGAATAAATAAAAATTGAGTGATTTAATTCTTAATTCATAAAGAATTTTAAGAATTTGAACGACCAGGATTAAAAAATCACATCATCATATTGTTTTACTTGCATGCCGTTACATGAGAGCTACCGTAAAAAGTGGACCAATATTGACCATATAGCTCTGGCACTTCTGTGCAAATTTTTGGACAGCTAGCTCAGTTTCTGCAGATGCTATAGTGATTACAACAGACTGATGGACATGGCTAGATCGTCTTAGAATTTTACACTGATCAAGAATATATATACTTCATGGGGTCAGAAACGATTATTATGCTGAAGCCAACAATTTTTTTTGTTTTTTGCTAATTTATGGCTAAAATACACCATTTACAGACTTGTCCTCAACGACTGAATTGAAGAACATCATATTGGCAGTATAGTTCTAATGTATGATTTTTCGATATTTCCACCGCATTCAACCAAACCGGATACTGACATTGGATTTGAAGCCGAAATTTCCCTGTTTTCGGACGAGCTAGTTGAAGTCCTAAACTTATTACAGGATCGTAGGACTCGTGATTTCACTTCGATTGATGTATATCTCAAGAACATTTTTATAAAAAACCTATTTATTGGGTTGAAACCCGCGTGATTTTAGTTTTTTTACGTGCTGAATCTACAGAGACCATCCGTGTTTAAATCCGCCCAATAAAGCTGCGGTCAAAAGTACTTTGAAAGTAGAAACATCTGCAAATACATAATTTGAGAATTTCGCGTGTATAATCGATTTATTTTGTATATAAATATATACATTTATAAGCCATATTCCTGAGTAAATGCATCATAAAATATAGCGATACGTGAATAATTTTATCCAAAATAGATTGGTGAGGCATATACACGGCTCTTGATGGATATGAGCATATGAGATTTAAAAGCTTTCAAAATATTCACCCTTTGTAGGTGTGGAGCTAGAAGGAGTGGACCGATAAGTCCCATCTTGCAACATTTAGTTAAAATATTAGGGTGTCAAAGTTTGGTTAAAATCCAATGGTCTATTCCCAATTAATTTTCAGCAAAATTTAGACTATTTTGTAGGGGAGGTACCAGAAGGAGTGAACCGATATTCCCCATATTCGAACTAGATTTAAGTTTGAAAGAAAAATATTACGATGTGCACATCTTGGACCAAATCGGAAATTCCATTCGCTTCATATTAGATTTGTGAATATTCAATATGTTGACACTTTGTGTGAGAGGTACCAGAAAAAGGGGACCGATAGGATTGGTAAAAATATTACGTTGTACAAAATTTGGATGAA
>NW_026878429.1:0-24203 GCF_032173495.1 Musca vetustissima | reverse complement strand
CATACTCATTTGATCATAAAACGAACATTTCCATTTTACAAACTAACATCTTTACCCAACAACGTTGATGGAGTAATCTTCATGGCAATCATAGGAGACATTTTCTTGTTTTTATTTCATTTCCATACCAGCCATATTGAACCGAACAATTGTCGAATATCGTTTCTATGCTCCGACGAAGGTAAAATGCTAAAAAAACTACGGAAAATGTCATAGTGAAAGCAAAACCATGGCATACAAACAAATGCAATTATATAAATCCATCTACTACTAGTGTGTGTTCAGACGTTAACACTTCAGTTTTGTTATTGTAATTGTCAATGTCGCTATTGCTGCTGGCTGATATGGCAGCATGGAAATCGATGTGTGTGTGTGATGTGGATGTGTGATATTAAAACTATAAACATTTATTGTGTATTTTCAAAGTTGTTTTTATGTGTTTTTTGTTTTTATACAATTTACCAATACAAAAAAGAAGCAAAATACCACTCCAATACACAGCCAAGTACATAAGTGTTTGCGGTATGTAAATAAGCAGCCTGCCTGCTGCCGCTGCCTGTATGTATGGGTGTGTGTGTAAATGTTATGTCGATGGTGTAAGCTTTGGGGCAATTTTTATGTAAAGTGTGCATTTCCTGTTACTGTTATACAACTTCGTATACTATTTCCTTCCTTCCTTTATGACGAAAATATAAAAAAACAACACCGCATTGCAAATATGTGTATGTGTGTGTGGCTGCGTTGCAGTGGTAGTAGAGTAAATGTGTGCTATCTGCATACATACATGAATGGTGGATGGTTGGTTGACGATGTTGGCAAGTGTGATTGGATTGTAAATAGATTTTATGCACTTGCTGCACTTTTTACTTGTTGTTGGTATTATTAGTTCTTATTTTTTTTTATCAAAACTGAATATTAAAAGAAGACATTTTTTGTATTGTTATTTTTTTGTTATGGGTATATCGTACTATTCAATTCAGCAGTTTTCTATCTTTTTGCAATCCTGGAAACAATTTGTGGTATTAAAAATAGTTTTGAAATCAATTGATGTACATCTCGAATTAAAGACAAGGAAAATCTATTATAATGGTAATGAAATTATAAGCTCAAACCAGCGCCTTATTAACAGAAGAATCGTGCTATTAAAATGTAGGAATATATAGACCAAGTTGCCGGTGTGGCCTGTTGTTGTTGCATGTTTAAGCTTTTAACGCCATTTTCATCCGCAATCTTGAAGTGAGTAATATATTTCGACAAAACTTGTTCAACTCGTGGTCATGGTCTGGGGGAGGAAATTTGATATTGGGGATTGGCTATATGAAAATTCTGGAGGAAAAATTCCCAATAGTAAAAGTTCGGAGATATTGCGAGATCATTATCTGAATATCCGGTTCAATAATGTAGACACCCGATTCTTTCGCCCACGAAATTTAATTTTTTGATGTATTTAGTTTTAGTAAATAATTCGCACGAAGCCGACAGTTATTCATAATAGGATTGTATACTGAATTTTTTGAAACAGATACACATAGGGTATTAGTGACAAGAAACGGGTAAAATGGAAAATATACCCTTAAAACGTTAAAATATAGCTTTCTAGTCTTTGCCGAATACACCTAAAATCTAATCAACAAAAATTTTTGTAGAATATTATAGGGATGAAAAGTCGCATTATGTGATAATTGGAGGCCGGTAATGAAAGAAACTTGTCACAGGACAGTTTATACTAATTTCAGTATGTTTTGTGCATATCGGCCACATTTTGAGTTCTTGGTGCATCATTTACTTAAAATGGGAGAAAATATCTATGGGAGCTCTATCCAAATCTAAAAAGATTTCAACAAAACTTGACAGAAGTTACACTAAAAAAATTGTACCAATCGGACTAACCTTGGGTCTTTGGTGCACCATTTAATTAAAATCCGACGAAAATATATATGGGATCTATATGTAAATCTTAACCGATTTTCACGAAACTTAGCACACATCATTATAGACCCAATTCAGTACGCTATGCTAAATTTCGTGCAAATCGAAGGATAAATAGAGACTTTGGTGTACCATTTACATAAAATCGGAGGAATATATGGGAGGTATAATCTAAATCGATTTTTCCCAATTTCGACAGGGTTCGTCCTTGGGCCAAAAAAGTGACCTATACCTAATTTTATCCAATTTGCATCATAAATGCGACCTGTTTGTTTACAATTTAACATGGATAGACGGACGAACATGCATAAAAAACAATCACGTCATAGCACCGAACTTTGACCTAGGGCGATTTTTACAAAGGTCTTTCCCCAATAGCAATTTTATACCCCCAAAATCATGTCGCACCGTGCTATAAGTCTAATTTTTTACATGGTCCCTACATAACTGTCTTGAGCCATATTATATATTTCGTGGTAGTGAAATTTTGATTTCTGGGTTCTTGTGGGTAAAAAACGTACTCAGAAAATATTAACGTGAAGCCACATTTTGGAGCGTTGAAGTTTCTAGAATTCTTTTTCCAACCAACGTGTCTGAAATTCGGAGTTTAATCTTCCTAATTGATAAAATTAACGTCCTGTGTTCCTATATCAAATTCTGCATTACTTAAATGGCTCTCGGGCGTTTGCTAATAGCTACCCCACATAAAAAGTTCCATAGAGGTCCATGTTTTGAGTGAGCCCTAATGTATGAGTTGCACCCTATTTGCGATATGTTGAAAGTTCTGGCCGTTTTTTGAATTTATGTACAAAATATTCTCTAACGGTCTTTGGATAACCGTCCTGCTTAGAATTTAATCTTCCACAGAATAGGCATTCTTATCTACCAAAACCGTTTGATATTGCTCTACAATTCTCCCAATAGGTATAATTTATAATATTGTAATTTTTTCCTTCGGTCCAAGCTCTCACAAGTTAGAGCCAACCCCATTTCATGACAATTCCTTAAATTTACTTATTACGAATTTTAATTAGTTCTCATCAGCAGTAATGCTTATCGTCCGATAGAAAACGGTCGAATGTGAATTAGTCGGACCCGATCACACGTTTTCTGTTGGCCACTGACTAATAGTTTTGACCAGTACTAACAAACTTCAGGGGCGGTAAAAATTATCAATTTACATTTCCACTATCATTAGACGTCGTCCCATACGTCTTAAACAGTTTACAACATATAATTTATACTTGTATGCGACCTATAATTTGAGATTTGGTCACTAATTGGTACACTTTAAGCCCCTTGCAAACAGCTTCTTTCACTCTAAGCTAGAATGACCTCTTCATGATTTATAAATATTAGTTTTTTTATTTCTGCCAAAACTTTGAACAATGTTTACAGTAATCCGGATTAAAATCAAGAAAAATTATATTTTCTTAAAAAAAGAAGTGTACTTTTCTATTGCTTTCCGTTCAATTATTCAGTCGAATTTTTCAGATAAAATCAAATGTAAATATTGAATATTTAATATCAAATCAAAAGCTCAAATGATAAGTATCTTTTGATAATTGTCCATCAACACAAAAATATCTAAATATGTGTAAATTTACTGAAGTGAAGTGAATGCCGAAATCCACACACATTAGTTACTTATATGCCGGATATATTCTATTTGAAAATTACGATAAACCGCAAATTTCCTTGAAGATCTACAAAACACATATTTCACACTTATAAATTCAAACTTATTAACAATTTTGCAAATGTATTTGTGAAATCAAAACCCAATACTGATTAAAATGTGGCGTTTTCGTGAAGATAAGCAAAGTGCTAAGATCAAAAGAACACCATAGAAACTCTTTTAAAGTTTGTATGCAGATAATGTTCTTAGCTAAGTGGTGGTTTTGTGGTCGTTGATTTAAATGTGTGTTTAATATTTGAATAGCATATGTGAATAAGGGCTTCGGTTTGTAAATATGGAAATTTAATTTTGCAGAACAGAATGAGAGGAATAATGATGAAATAGATACATGGCAGAGTATTGATTTATGGCAGATTAATTTTCTTCACCCTTTATCATCCATGTGTTGATAAAGATTCCCTTTCATTAAGGTCCCACCCCCTGTTATGTATATTGAAGATTTCAGTCGCATTTTCAATGTATATTTCTGTGATTCTTAAAAAAATGCTACTAATTCGAGTAACCTCATGTTGGAATAAGTCTCTTTTCCATCGCATTTAAAGTGCCATCCAGCGTGCTGTGTGAACAACTGAAGCCAATGATCAATGACATTATTGCATCATAGTAATGCGGCTTCAGACCTGGCAAATCCAGATGTTCACTCTGTGCCAAATTCTGGAAAAGACCAACGAAAAACACATCGACACATTACAACTATTCGTCGTATTCGACAGCCCAATCGGAGCCCTTCAATTCCGAACTAGGATTCCGACAAGGTGACAGTCTGTCGTGTAACATCCTACAGAATTGGCACTCAGGATACAAAACAGCATACGTTACTCGACTACTCCGAAGACATCGAAATAAGGGTCGAACATTGCGAGCGGTAGCAGCCACTTTTGAACAAATTGAGAAGGAGTCTGCCAAAGTGTTTCTGCCAGTAAATGACGAAAAGACCATGCTGATGGTAACAACGCGCAAGACGTCCAGTCAACTCTGTGTTGACCAACAGACGCTACTATGGTCTGAGTAAGCAACTCAAAAACAAGGCCACCCCTTTGCCAGACCAAACTCACACTCTACAAATAATGGTTTACGCAGAAGGGGAAAGCCACGAATCCGATGGTATTCCGCTACTGGAATATTGCTTCTCATCGACGAGAGGAGTAGCGCTTTACTCCTCTTCATTACTTCTTCTGGCGGCAGAAGTGAAATATGTATGGCTCTTGTCTTTCTTGCTGGATTTTTGGTGATACTTCCAGGCTGGGAGGTCTCTTATACGCTACTCTCTCCTGTCATTCTCGGGGTGCCCACTAAACTACATGTTACTTGTTCCGGCCACACCGTCGCAGGTGGTGTAGCCACCTATTGACTTCAAGAGTAAGATTTTTCACTCTTGGTTCTTCAGGTTCCGTACGACGAAGCTCGTAGCATTCATTGGCCAATACCGGAACAACCGAAATTTCTCCGATTCCCTACATCCACTGACGGGTCTGTGGTGGATGCATGCAGACACTTCAAAACCATGGTCCGGAGTTTCTCTCTATACCGGCAGGGACGAAAATTGTTCGGAGCAGCAGACGACTTCGACTCTGTTAAAAGATTGGATCATACCGCCCGACAAAGTCGGAGTCGTCCTTCAACGCAATCCAGTCCCTAGAACCAGCTACGTGAGATTGAAGGTAATATTCCATATTGGCCGTACGACCTTATGGCTATAATTCATAATGCACCACGTCATTAAAGTCGAGCAAACACGTTTAACGAATTTTTTGTTAAACCAGCTATAAGGCAATTGAACATACGGAATAATATAAAATTTTGTTGGTGCATTCCTTCGTGGTTAATAAGGCACAAACTTTTCCAACATACTACGCCAACACTACCAAAATTTTAGTTTATATTACCTAGGTAATTTACAAACGATATAGGTCAAAGATTGTTCATTTAATTGCTACTCATTTTCTTATTCCTCTATAAAAATCTAAAAAAAAAAACTATACGTTATAACAGTGAACAAAATCAGACTGCATTTCCGGCTACCAAACTCGCGCATAGAATTAATTTTAATAAGGTGTTTAATATACCCACCTAGATATTGCATAGGAAGCAAACTGATTTCGGTCACCAAAAACGTATAGCTGAATACAACGCGGAAACCACAGGTCGTTTTATTCACACTAGCATTCACAAATTTACATGAGCAAGCATGTCTGCATATACACACATACAAGCACACACCACGTATAAATTAAGATTGCATATTATTAAACGTGGAAGCCTTTAGGGGGCAACTGACCTCATAATTAAAATAAACCATCATATCATGAAATAACACAAGCAAAACCACCACATGCATAAACACACGTACACACACAATCGCCCATAAACACAGACAGCTGCAAATGGTAATCAACAGAGGTTCACCATTCTGTGTTTGTGTGTGTGCATAGATGTGAAACCAAAATTTGTGGTAGGAAACTGCAAATAGCAAACATTATCGTTTTCCACATATAAAGAAATATAATTTTGTTTACGTCTTAAATTACTTGACTTTATTATAAATTTAAAATTCTATAAAAATAATGTAAAGGAATAAAAATAAAATTTTTAGTTACACCCTAATATCTGTCACTTGATTACATAGTCTCAAACCCAAAATGCATGCAAGTTATACAAATATTTGGGAAGATTCTTTATTAAGTTGACTTTGGTTCAGCAGCAAAATATAATTTAAATGCCGCTGTCGGTTGTAAAAATATCCAAACACTGGCCAACCGTTATAATATAACCATAAGTGAGTACAAATTATGTGCTAGAATTTTTAAATAAGGACAACCAATGGCTGTCTATACGTCTGGTGTGGTTTATTCTCTAAAAAATATTATCATTGAATACTTCATAAAATTTTAATATATTTGAAGATGACAATATGCAGAACAGGGATGGAGCTTTAGTTTTAAAATTAGTAACGTTTATAGAACTATATTCTACCTCTGCCCAAAATTAATTTAATTTGGCTTGTGTTAATTCACTGTGTTTTTGGATAGAGGTGAATGGGTTCCAGTATACCATGGGATAGGAATTGCCTTGATATGGTCTCTGTTCAGAATTTTGCGACCAAAATCAAACAATAGTCCACATATAATGGTACCCCCGTTTTCAAATAAATTAATATATTGAATTCTCATTGGGTGGTGTAAGGGATAATATATACCAAGCAATGACTCTGATTGGCTTTAACATAGCAAAGTACAGGCTTATCTTCGTCCCTCTTTCATCTCAATTGTGGACACTGACCTCCCGGCGGTGTCATCTTGGGTAGCTGAATAGTGAGCTGATATTTGCCGCGAGTTCACCCAAAAGAATTATAAAAATAGGTTGAGGCGTCGGGTCAGTTGCCCACACTCGGAAAAAAACTTCTACCATAAAAAAGCAACGAAAAGGAAAACCAAACCCCCTAATGGTGACGACCCTCAAACGTATAAAGGACCCCTATCTTCGAATCTGCACTATGAATGTGCGCACGTTGTACAGAACAGGCGCAGTTTCCGCTTTAGCGGATGCGGCTTCAGGCCATTGACAAGATGTTCACTCTGCGCCAAACCCTGGAAAACAACCACGAAAAGCGCAAAGCCGCATTCGACGGCCCTATCCCTTCAGAGGTATTTAATGATATGTCTGCGTTCGACATTCCTGCAAAATTAATGCGGCTATGCAGGCGGCTTTAACTGGCACGAGGTCATCAATTAAAGGACCTCTCGGAGCCCTTCGATACCGAACGAGGATTCAGACAAGTTGACTGTTAACCTTTTTAGCATTCTGCTGGAACAGGTTATACGAGTGGCAAAATAGACTCGAACCGACTGTGGAACTTGATAACTACAGCTTCGAGGTAGTGAACGATTTTTTATACCTCAGTACGGGCATAAATAAAACTAATAACAACAGTTTTGTTATTCGGAGAAGAAAAGTGTTGGCCAATAGATGCTACTTAGGTCTGTAAAAGCAATTCAAAAACAAGGGCATTTCTCGCCAGACCAAACTCAGACTCTACAAGACGCTGATACTACCCGTGTCATTATTTTAAACATTCTCTCATTTACATATAATTTTTGTACAACTGCTGCGATAATGATTGATTCATTCTGCTGCCAAGACACGGAAACAAAAGTTTATCACGCACAGCGTAATATGTGTTGGTGTGTACACACACAAATTACATAATCTCTTCTCGTATGTCATAATCAATATTTGGCGTATGAAAATATTTGATAGCGCAACTGAATAAGAAAGCATTACTTTGCAGAATATCTTTAACAATGATTGATTATCATCTCCACGTCCAACACCATTGAATATATCACAGGAAAAATATGATAATAACAGAAATCGAACATTTCACCAGCGCCATTAACAAAATAAACAAACGAATTTTTTAATCATCAACGAAGAAAACGTGTCACCAGTCAAGACCAATATAAACTTTATTGTTGTTCAACTTTCTTTTATCTAGGAAAATTGACATGGAAAATAATCGCGGATTTACCGCCGTGCTTTGCAGGGCGTCGTCCTTATTACTCTACTCCTACACCATACTCACTTGAAATTGTGCTGTTAATTGCATGGCTCACAGGCTCGTGTAATATTCAAAAAGTAAAATGTGAAAGTGAAAAAAAAAACACCAAATATTATTTTGTTTACATTGCGTTGAATTTATTTAGGTATGTGCAAACATTTTTAAATACCGTTGTCGTCAACAGTCTGGTGACGCTGCCTACAGCAGTCTTAAAGTGAAAGTGTTATAAAAGTGGAACTATATTTTTTTAGATTTGTAGGACCGCAATATAAACATTGGTGGCAAAATTAAACAAAAAACGAACCTTGAACGTCGGTTACGAATAACTGAGAATATTGGTGAGGAGTTGTTAGAAATTCGGCAAAGGTCATTACAGCATATATTGCATTAATGCATTGATGTTCATACTTATAAGATTCAGTTACTCAAAACGGGCGTTCATCAACAAGATCGTCGTCATATTTTAGTCGAAAAGTTTCTGGGGTGTGTTATGCTTTGCAAAAAGTAATCATAATTGTTCACCGATATCAAAACATTTTACGACTTCTTACGTCGGAGGTACATGCATAAAAAGGTAAACATAAAAACTTCATCTTCGATTGGCGAGGCTATCGAAGACATTGGTCAGTCAGTTTTTGCTTATTTTATGATATAATATTGTCCTGTAGGCGTTCTCGATGTGTCTACTTGACCCATGTTTCTTTTTAATATTAACGGTATACGCTCTATTTTAAAATTACATTTCATTTTATAACCCTTTTTCTTATTGCATACTCTCATCACTTCGTTTTATCTCATTGGCTGCCTTGTAATTGTGTGAAAATATTACAAAAAATTGTTATTTTCAATAACACGATTATTTCATCTTAAGATCAATCATGTTTCTTGGTATTATTCCTTCCACTTCGCTTATTTTTTTATATTCAATATAATAGCCTGGTGGTAATAAGTGTTGAAAGAATTTGTATTTGAATAAAATATTTTAAAAATTAAATTTAGTGGAAATTCTTGGGTTATTAATAGGTAATTGTAATCAATTTTAAAATTAAACAAGAGACAACAACAAAGTTATCTTAACGTATATTAGAAGGAAAACGCTATACACCATTATTAATCTTGAGCTCTCCAAGACACCTCCAACGAGGTCTATGGAATAACTGTCTAGTGTAGAGGTGGGGTATATTTTATTATATTTACTTACTTAGCCGATAATTGGACTAAATCTATATTTAGTAAAAACACCGTTAAGTTCGGTCGGGTCGAACTCTTTATACCCTCCACCATGTGTTGAACCTTTAAAATATCTGTAATCGTGCGGTATCTACATATATCGTGGGCTGTGCCATTGTAAATTTTTGGCAAGAATATTTGACACACGATGGGAACGAAATTACAGCCGATTCGGCACAATTTTTAACGCTTTGTGGGGGAGGCACCAAGATAAGTGGACCGATATTTCCCAAGAAATAAGAAAAAAAAATATTACGATGTGCAAAGTTTGGATCACGATTGACTATCGATATCGAATCGAATTTGTCTGAACCAGCATGGAATCTCGCACATTTTTGATGTAGCAAAGTGTATATATCCTTACTAACCATAAGGCGAAAGGGTTATCCATTTCTTTATCATTTTTTAATGATATTTGAAAACATTGAAATTCGGTAAAATCGGTTCAGCTTTAGGTATAGCTCCCATATACATTTTTGTTCGATTTTAAGTAAATGGTGCACCAACCACACAAAATTTGGCCGATTGGCACAATATTTTACACAACGTACTGATGTGAGTACATCATAAAGCGTGTAAAATTTTAAAATCGATTCAGATATATTGCTCCAGTATATATTTTCGTCCGATTTTCAGTTAAGAATGTACCAAACTCTTCACGTCTGCTCTTTTTTCGTCCGCTTTTAAGTTAATGCTTCGCCAAAGAGTCGAAATTTCGCCGATTGGCACACAATTTGGTATTATGTATTGATGTAAGTATAACCTAAAGTGTGTCAATGTTTTTTTTCATGTCGGTTCAGATAAAAGTAATGGACCCATATATATTTCCGTCCGATTTTAGGCACTGATCCTGGCGACAAAGCTCCCATATATTTTTTCGTCCGGCTTCATATTTATTGTGTAAAAAATCATGTTTTTTTTGTGCACCAAATAAACAACGAGTGTCCGATTGATATTTTGCACAGTTCGTTGTGCTGCAGTATATACAATAGAATGTGTTGCACCCAAACGACTCTAAATCTACCCGCGTGAAATAAAATTTAGCATAGGTTGTAGAATGACATGTATATAAATTGATTTAAGTCGGTTCACATATAGATAAATATCATATATAGGGTATCACATAGTCGGCCGCGGCCGACTTTACTACTTTCCTTATTGGTTTTTATTATACATTTTGAACAGTTGAATATTATGTATGAAATACCTGTATTATGCAATGATCTCTGTGATAACTGTTGTATTAATATAAGTTCGATCTTGAGATAAGTTTGATCTTTTTGGACACATTTTGTTATATCGATTCTAAATCTGCCCGCGTGAAATAAAATTTAGCATAGGTTGTAGAATGACATGCATATAGATTGATTTAAGTCGGTTCACATATAGATAAATATCATATATTTAAGTTCGTCCAATCTGATTTCATTGGTCCTTAAAAATGCGACGTTTGTTAGGTTGAATCTGTTGAATATATCCAAAGTGATGAAGGATATCATGTCGGCCTCGTTCGGCTTTACTACTTTCCTTATTGCTTTTAATTATAAATTTTGAAGAGTTGAATATTATGTATGAAATACCACATAATTGCAATGATCTCCGTGCTAACTGTTGCATTAATATAAGTTCGATCTTGAGATAAGTTTGATCTTTTTGGGCACATTTTGGTTTATCAGTATAAATACAGTAGCCCCATGAAAAGTCTAATGATGTCAAATCGCAAGATCTTGGTGGAATCGGCCAGGAAATATATCTTGCAATAAGGCTATATTCGTACGAGTTGTGCGACAGTGGCACCGTCTTGTTGAAACCTCATATTCATCAAGTCGTATTCTTCAATAACAGGCAAAAAATCGATTATCATACAACGATATATATCTCTCATATATAGTTTCGTCCGATTTTTGGTAAATCGTGCACCAAACTCCCAATATTAGTCCGGTTCAAACAAAATTTTGCATAGCGTATTGTCTTAAGTCCAGATTGATATCCTTGAAGTTTTGTTGGAATCGTTCGGTTGAGACAAAATCTTGGCTATGAACGAAGTTAAGTCCAGATAGACGTATGTTTAGTTGAAATCGGATAAGATTTAGATATTTATTTAGATATGGTGCACCGAAATTTGGCAAAGGTGAGTTTAGAGTGATGTGTATTAATTTTGAAAAAATGGGTTAAGATTTAGGTATATCTCCCATATATATTTTCGTCTGATTTTATGTATATACATGAGATATAACAGTGGACAGCCGTCTTGTTGAAACCTCATATTCATCAAGTCGGTTCAAAAAAATAAGGTCCAATCACAACTTCGGACCAAGGAGCGAACACAACAGTAACGTTTTTAGGATGTGTTAATCTCACTAATAATACGGCCTCATCTGCTAATATTCGGTGAATATGTATTATTATTTTTATTTTTCTCCAGTTAGTTCTGAGTATTATTGAATAACGTTATCGTCATAGCCACTGATTAACATTTTCCCTTATGAACAAAAACCATTACCCTTTTTCGATAAGCTTATCGATAGCTCGATTTACCAAATTTATTTTTTTTTAACTATAATTGTTTCCATATCCATATGATTTCTCTATTTTCACCTTTGTTTCCATTGCAAAACCAATTCCCAGAAATAATAGTCATCCAAAAAAAATTTAATTGTAATATTTGTTATACAAAATAAATATTTGTCCGTTTTGTTTTCTTTAATCGCCATACAACATAAACGAAATCGTTTAAGCCATCGTTTCCACTAGACTTAGTTCGCTTGTTGTAAATATTAATAACAAGCTTTCAATTTTTTTGTCATGCACGACATACAATTTTCAAAAACCTTCTAATTTTTCATTCCAAAAAACGCGAATAAAAAATAGAGTAAAACATTTTATGCAGTGATCCAGCATTGCCGGCCAGTATTTCCAAACCATTTCACCAAACATGGATTTATTTTCATGTTAAACAAAATTTTGAAAACGATGAGAGAGAAAAAATAAAATAAAAAACGCCATATACAACATGGTAAATGGCAAAAACCAACAGCTTTTAACAATTTAGTGGTCTTTGGTTTTTTATTTTTTATTTATTTTATAAATGCCTTTGAAAATAGATCTGGGCGGCAGCAGCAGCAACAAATAGACCAAGCGTATCATGTACATTTAGTTGACCTTTTTCAGTGTGCAATTGTTCATGTTGTTGTTTGTTGTTAGCTTCACGTAACAAATAATAACAATTTGGTCTTTTTTTGTGTTTCTATTAAATCTCGGTACTAAAACCATACAAAAAAGGAACTCAGTTTAGCTTTTTAGTGGTCAATGCTGTTGAGTTGTTTTTAACGGCATCAGTTTTTTTTTATTTTTTTATGAAGGTGGGGGAGGATTTCGTTTAATAAATATATTCTGAAATACTTTGTTATGTATCGACATATACCTATGAATACTAATACACTACTATTGCACACATACTCACATTACCAGTACCAAATAATTAAATAAAAGATTTTTAGCCTGATTGTGTATTCATTGATTTTTTAAGGTTATGTGTATTACTTGTCCCATTTTATTGAATAGTAAGTATGGATGATAGTTATAAATATTTGTAGATAAACACTGTTGTGTGTAATCCATAATATGGAAATACCATTAAATTTTTTTATAGAAAACATAGATTTGAACTTGAAGGTATCGACGACATTAAAGATTTTAAATTCTGTTACACTGGTATTAATACTAAATATTCGTATTTAGTATTAGTATTTAGTCCAAAGGGGCGTATGAACACTTTAAAATATTAATATTGATAACGTATACGCCACCGTTCGGTATATTGTTACACTGAAGGTGGTCAAATATAGCTGATCTCATACAAAAATCTAAACGAAATATTAAGATTTATTAAGATTTAAATTATGAATCCAGACAAAATGGTCAAGTAGACACATAGTATTTATACAATCGTGACCTTCCACCTCCTAAATTCCTTTGACGAGGGTAAAGTCTCTCTCTTTCATACAAAGTTGATACAAAATTGGAAAATTTGCAATATTTTTGTATCCTTCACCACCATAAGCAAAAGGAAACGAGATTTGAGAATATGCATATAATCACTTTCTGAGATGATTTATGCATGTCCGTCTGTCCATGTATTCTTCTGAAAAAAGTACAGATCGCACTTATGATCCGATTTCTATGATATTTGACACACCTCACTTATTTGGCCCAAGGACGAACCCTATTGAAATTTGAGAAAATTGGTCCGATTTTATTTAAATGGTGCACTAAACACATAATATTTGTCCGAACATTTGTACAACGAACTGAATTAGATATAGCTCCCATATATAGATTCGTCCGATTTTTGGTACATGGTGTACTAAACCTCCAAGGATTGTCCGAGTGATACAAAATTTTGCACAGGGTATTTAATTAGGTATCGATGTACACGAAGTTTTGTGCAAATCGGTTCAGATTCATATATAGTTTCGTTCGATTTTTGGTAAATGGTGCACCAAACTCCCAATATTTATCCGATTCAAACTAAATTTTGCACAGAGTACTGACGTAAATCCAGTTTGATGTCCGTAATGTTTGTTGAAATAGGTTTAGATTTAGATATATATTTCTCAAAAATAGTTTCGTCCGATTTTTGGTAAATGATGCACCAAACTTCCAATATTTGTCGGGTTCAAACAAAATTTTGCATAGCGTATTGTCTTAAGTCCAGATTAATGTCCTTGAAGTTTTGTTGAAATCGATTCAGATTTTGATATATCTCCCATATATATTTTTCTCCGATTTTATGTACAGGGTGGACAAAACTCCCTATATTTGTCTGATTGAGACAAAATCTTGCGCTATGAATGGAGTTAAGTCCAGATAGATGTGTGCTAAGTTTAGTTGAAATCGGATAAGATTTAGATATTTACTTAGATATGGTGCACCGAATAGCCTATGTTTATTCGATTAACCCGAAATTTTTCAGATGTGAGTTTAGATTGATGTGTATTAATTTTGAAAAAAATGGGTTTAGATTTAGATATATCTCTAATATATATTTTCGTCTGATTTTATGTATATACAGGTCCAGATTTATACACGCATAAATTTGGCTCGATTCTATACAAATGGTACATAAAAGAATCCGATGTACATGCAATTTTTCATAGATTTCTGAGCGGTATGTGTATGGGGTTTTTAATTGGTTCTAATATCTATGCATATCACAGTTAGTTGCACCGTTCCCTTCCAATGGTCCTTTTAAGATTATATGACTGTTCTATCTACAGGATATCGTATCTATAAGCATCACTTATACGGATCCAAAGTGGTGAAGTGTATCATATAGTTGGTCCCGTCCGACTTTTGATCTTTCCTTATTGGTTGTTGAATAGGCTCTTGGAATTGATTAGGTTAAAAGTTTTAGAGTTATTGTGTCCGCCAATCGTAAAAACACTGACCGAGTAAAACACATTAAAATGATGTGGAAACCCTCTCGCTGTCACTTGTTGCTTACACAATAAATCGATTATATCTTCATCAGTTTTTGAAGTTTTTAAGGATATTCTTGAATTCAAACTAGATAAAAAAAAACAATATTCAATTTGTTGGTCCCCTTAATCAGCTTTAGTTTGGTATTTTAGGTCCTCTCTAGAAAGGAACTATTTCTACTACAAATTATGAACACTTTTTAAGTTTGGGCAATTTTTACCCTATATAGCACTTTTTTGAATCGATTTAAAGGTGATTTGATATTTCGGAATATAATCAGATCTTCAAAAAAAAAAAAAAAAAAAAAAAAAAAAAAAAAAAAAGTAATACTGGTCGATCATTACCAAAACCGACCTTCTTACCTCCGGCATGTTATTGTGGCCCATAGGGCAACTCCGAACCGACTGAAACTTCATGTACATTTTAAAATCGATTAGCGCGAAATATATGTTCAATAGTGTGGTAACGACAATCGGAATGTTTAGATCTCTGTAAATATTTGCGTATAACTCACACATCGGGGAACATCCAAAAATATTAGTTTGGGGAACAAGAAATCTATTATTTTTCGGCAGGTTTCCGTAAATTCTGATTTATTGGAAGGGTGTAATTTTGCAGTAAAACGATTTTTTTGTTTGGTGTGTTCATTTGTTAGTTACAGGGTGTTAAAATGGGGGTGAACAAACAAAGGTGACTATGCAAGCTAAGCGGCTAAAATCTTGATTGGTCTTTATGGTTCCGATACTGTAACAGCCAATTATATGCAATTTTGGTTTCGTAGATTCGGGGTAGGAATTCTTGATGTTATAGATGCACCTCGCACAGGTAGACCGGTCGTCGAAAATGTCGATAAAATCGGAAAATTTATTGAAGTTGACAGGCAAGTTAGCAGTCGTAACATCGCCCAGGAGCTAAAAATCGAAAATGAAACTGTTTTAAACCATTTACAATTGACCAGAAACGGTTAGAATTAACCAACAGGAGAGGTGTCGTGTTCCACCAGGACAACGCTAGGCCACACAAATATACAGTGACTCACCAGAAACTTCGGGAGCTTGGTTGGGAAATTTTAAGGCATTCGCCATACAGTCCGGACAATCGTTTTCTTGCATTACAAAAATTCTTTACTGGTAAAAATTGGTATCTAGGTAGAATTGTGATAAAAGACTACTAGAGTTTTTTTGCAACTAGAGAGCAGGAATTCTATGAGAGAGACATTATTAAGTTATCTTAAAAATGGCAACAAATCATACAAGAAAACTGTGCATATTTGGCGTAAATCGGACATTCCAAAGCATGTTAAATGAAGTCCTATAATTCATATAAAAGTAATGGATTTATTTCCCCCAACTTAATATAATTGGTATCAGTAAATTTCCATGATGTTCGGCTCATAAATGTGGCCTCTAGAGCTACCAGAAAAGCAGACAAAAAATAATAACCATAACTGTGGCCTGTCGCGTGTTTTCAGATTATACTGGACCGACCGACAGACAGACACACATCTCTAGACAGAATCAGCAAGTCGCGTCGTTACATACTCTTGGGGCCACACAAGGTCATAATACCCTTACAACCAGTGTTGCCAATTTAGCAGTTTTAGTGCTAGATTTAGCACTTTTTAAACTAGTTTAGCACCAAAAAAATTGATCTAGCACCTAGCATTTTTTAGCACTTTTAATTTCTTCCAAGATTTTTTTCAAAATGTTTAGTATCTCGCCAAAAAATTGTAGTTTCTCGATTTCACATCTACACAAAAATTGTAGTTTCTCGATTTCACATCGACACATTGAAGTTTCCGTATGTTTCACATGGTAGATTTGATTTTCTAATGTTTTTCTAGTGAGCGGAGCTGTATAGTCGCACGGGGCTATCCATATGATACATAACTATACAACTACCACAAGACTTACATTTTCTGCGAAACTAATTTCCATGTTCTGCGAAATATCCACCTCCTGGTGTTGTAATAATACTACATTATCAGAATATAACAAGTAAAAAACTATGTTAACGCCGAACTTTTTATAACAAATTGCAGTCAGCTCGATTGGAAAATGTGTTCAAAATCCCCAAAATACCGAATATTGGGGGGATCCTTATATGGGGGCTAGACCGATATATGACATTTGCAATAGCAAACATCCAAGGAGAACTAGCAATGTCTGACAGATCATTATCAGAGCAGCCATGTTTTTCGTTGACTAGATTTCCCGTATTAATTGGTGCTCGGGTTATAAAAGTGCATTTAGAAAAAAATCTGTTTTGTATTATTTCTTCCAAATATCATCCGTTCAAAACCGATATATGTCGCACTTCAACAAAACCGAAACTATATCAAAATTGTATAACTATAATCTAGTGCGGTAATGGTAATACTAAATACTATTCCAATAGATATACCCCTGTAAATATTTTCGTATAGCTCTCACACTCGCAAATGTTGTATTTTTTCAAACAAAAGTCTGGGTCAATTTGACTTTCTCAATATGCTTATTCATTAGCATTTTCCCCATGTACAATTTTGTGACCTCTAGAGAGACCAGAAACAAATATAAAATGCTTTGGCTGACTTCAACAACCAAATATTGACCTTTTTGCCGAACACAAAAGGTGTATTCACTGGCCAGAACCGGATATGCAGAATATTGTGACATTTAATTCACAGATATGACCGTTACTTTGTTTACAAATGTTAATGGCCATACGGATAGTCACATACATATATATCGGATATAACGATCCATATAACAAAATGTAAGTCCAGGACCAATTACAAACTATTCGTTACAAACTATTGAAACACAAACACTTGAAATACCCTCACAACATAGCTATTAATTAACATTTTAATAAATATAGATCTCATTATAAACTATAATAAAATTTTCTTAAATTTATTTTTAGCAGTTTTTTCTGGCACTTTTCTAAAATTTTTAGCACTTTTTAGCATATTTTTCAACAAAATCTAGCATTATTTCTCAATCAAAATTTGGCAACACTGCTTACAACATAGTTGTGTAGTGTATAAAAATTTAGCATTACAGGCATTGGGGGAATAATTCAAACTTCTGAGGCAAGTAGTGATGTGAAGAATGCCATTTTTTAATGTCGCTCCTCAACAACTATCACAATTGTTGCTGTAAACCAACGTATTGAGGAAACACTAGGCTTGTCCATTCATCGTCCTTCTTCACTGATGGATATTCCACAAACGTCACTATCCCGTGTTTGATGACATTTTGGGTCTTTTGAGAACACTTTGCTATGTAAAATATAATGAAAATGAAAGTGTAATTGTGGTGGCCTTTTCGAAGGGAATGTTGTATATCATCAATGCTATATTTTCATTACCTTAAACATTACCTTAAATCCATGTAACATATCTCTGAAACAAAATTAAACTAATAAAAATGTTTTCTCTTTTTTTATTTTAGGTAAGCAAATTTTGGAAGTACTTAAACATCTGTGTACAAGCTAAGGTAAATACTCCACTTCGCCTGCAATTTTAAAATCTTACAATTAAATATAACTACTGTGTTAAATCGTGGCCTAGAATCATGTAAATATATCAATGCTAATTGTTGAATTTCCTGGGTTCTTATATTTGGAAAAGCTACCATTATTATATTTCTACACTATCCTCATTTTCCAAGAATAATGCAAGATATCTTAAAAAATCATTTCCCTTCCATTCTTTTCCCCAATATTTTAATTTTCTTTTGAAAAACCATTGAAAAATACCCATACGCAAATACAACCATTGTTCTTAATAACAAAATAAACACAACAAAAAACTAAAGCCTTTATCTAAAAAACATTGATAAACCAATTAATATTCGATAGTTGTTCTGTATTGATTCATTGTTCTGTTTTGTATAATGCAAAAAAAAACACAACAACGGCATTGAGATTTTCATTAATCATCGCCGCCACGATACATCCTCTTAACATTATAACAATTTTTTCAATAAAAAAATTGTTGCGCATATATCATTCTTTAATGTGATATAAATCTTTTTTGCTTGCTTGCCAAATATTGTGGGGGCGGTACAAGCGGCAGTGAGTGATTATTACACATTTCAGCGAAAAAAATTGATAGTTAAATAAATTACGCATCGATTGACCCAATTTTTTGTCGCCTTTCCTTGGTATATGGCAAAAGCTCAGCATGACACTCTATTAAAAAAAAATCACATATTCCAATGGTCATATCAGCACAAAAAAGAAAGAATCACATCACATAAAAACAAAATTCGGATGTTATTTCTATTTGCAAACGAAAAAAATAGCTACAGAATAAAAATCCATTGATTTTAACTGAATTCACAATGCTTTTTATTTTTTATTTTCATTTCATTTTCCATTTTACTTGTCATCCAAAAACTGAGGGCGACAGTGCGAAAGAAAGAATGTCATGTTGAAAATTTATGACATGTTATAAAAACGTATATATCGCGTCGTGTACTGTCTAAAGTTGTTGGTGTTGCAATTCGTTGCTTGGTTGGTTTGTTTATTTGTTTGTTTGCTGTTTAAATCAAGCCAATATATGGCAAAATTAAGTTAATAAATGGACCAAAAACATCATTGCGAGTACATACCAGCTGTGACGCGGAATTACTTGCAATCCATAAAATATGATTTAAATTTAAATTATTTAAAATATGTTGGAATTTTTAAATTGAGTCTGAAATGGAATTTTATACACAAGAAATAAAATTAATTTTAAATAATTGTAAATATATTGTTGATACAAAAATAAAACAATGGATGTATTGTTGTTTTTATACACACAAACATACATCATTTGTTAATGAAGAACTATTATTGGAAATATTAAATAAACAAAATTAAATTTATGCATTGCTTTAAGGTTCAATCATAAGGGTGAATGTTATTTTTAATTATTTGGAGAATTTGTTCATTAAATTTAATACACATAAAATTGTTAAAGCTAAATAATCTTTAAAACCCTTTTGATATAGAAGAAACCAGTAAGGAAAGTAGTAAAGTCGGACGGGGCCGACTATATGATACCCTTCACCACTTTGAGTATATTCAACAGATGAATCCTAACAGACGTCGCATTTTTTAAGGACCAGTAAAATGAAATTGGAACCATAAACACGCCATTCTGCAACCGATACTAAATTTTTCATTTGGTCAGATATAGAAGCTATATCTACATCCGAACCGATTTTCAGAAAACTTAACACACATCATTCTAGACCTAATTCATTACGCTGAGCCAAATTTAGTGCAAATCGAGATATATATAGGGACTTTTGTGCACAATTTATCTTAAATCGGAGGAAAATATATATGAGATCTATATCTAAATCTGAAGTGATTTTCAGGAAACTTAACACACATCACTCTAGAGATAACTCATTACGCTGTGCCAAATTTCGTGCAAATCGAAAGATATATAGGGACTTTGGTGCACCATTTACATTAAATCGGACGAAAATATATATGGAGCTATATATAAATCTGAACCGATTTTCAGGAAATTTAACACACATCATTCTAGACCTAATTTGTTACGCTGTGCGAAATTTCGTGCATAAATCGACTCAAAAATTGATATTATACATATTCTCAAATGGAACCATGGGTCTATCTCGTTTCCTTTTGCCTGTTACAAACATATGCACAAAGACATAATACCCTGTACCACAGTGTGGTGAAGGGTATATAAAGAATTTGGTTCAAGAACCTCAAAATACCGAAAATTGGGGGGTAACCTTATATGGGGGCTATCCGAAAAAGTGGACCTTTATTTAAAATTTTTGGTAGGGAGATTTGCTACCCAATAAGAACACAAAGTACCAAATTTCAGCGAATTCAGTTAAAAAACGCGCTCAAGAACCTCAAAATACCGAAAATTTGGGGGTACCCTTATATGGGAGCTATGCCTAAACGTAGACCGATTTTCTCCAATTTCAATAGGGTTCGTCCTTGGGCCAATTAAGTGACCTGTGCCAAATTTCATCCAAATCGGACTCAATTTTTGTAGTGTGGACAAAAATTGATGTCGTTGATTAGGGGGTAAGACACGTGCTCAATCAATACTACGTTATCGCCCCAGAGAGGCGCTGGTTTGATCCAATTTGTGAGAGCTCGTATTGTCAAGGTGTCTTTTTCGTTTTTCGAACTTTATCGGAGACTTAAGCTATGACATTATGGTTTGTACTTCTCCGAAGAACTACACGGTAAATTGCTGTTTTTTCCGGCCATACTCATAGAACGTCGCTTGAAGCACCCGTATTTTTGCACCTATCATCAAATTTCTATTATCTCGGTTTTCAACGAGAACAAACCTTTTTACGGCCAGGGTTTTAAGGCATTATCGAATGTGTGCTAGTGGAAGAAATGTCCAAGAATGTATATCCTCCTTATCCAAAAATTTTAAGTAGATTTATATGAGTCTTCCACAGTGTGCCCGACTTTAATTTAACGAGGATTTATTTCGGGATTTGAAATAGCAAAAACTCTTAATAAAATTTAATATAGGTCCATGTATTGACACAACCTTTCTTCCAAGTTTTTAAGGTAGCCTCCATATTTCAGGCTAACAAGTTTTTCAACAGAATTGTTTGTTATTAAATATTTATTTTCCTTGAACAGAAATTCTTCCTAATAACAATTATCACAATTGGTCCACTTTGTAGGGTAGCCCCCATACAACTCCCAATATTCGGTATTTTACGGACTTTGGGGTTTCAACCGAATTGGCTCTCATTAGATTTTCAGATTCTCATAGTGTACCAAATATTACAACCAAAAAGTTAAAGTTTTTATACCCTCATGGTGGAGGGTATACATTCATGGGATGACATTCAAAATATGTAAAATTATTGGGAGAAGTATTAGGTTGGGGAAAAAGAAATTCGTTATTTTTAAATGAACTATACCGTTTTGTTGTATGATTTGTTGCCATTTTAAAGACATTTCTCGATCATTTATCCGATTTTATCGACATTTTCCCCGACCGGCCTACCTGTACAAGGTGCATTTTTAACATCAAATTTCCTGAACGGAATATACGAAACCACATAATTGGCTGTTCAAGTATCGGAACTATAAACACCATTCACAATTTTAGCCGCTTGGCTTGCATTTCCGCCTTTGTCAAGGACTGTAAAATGTACCGAAATTTCTCGTTGTTCACTTCCATTTTTAACACCCTGTAACTTGAAACTGAATGCAATAAACAAAAAGCAGCATTATTTTTTTTACTTCGAATTGACACACTTCCAACGAACATAAATCTGAAATTGTTTAATCGATAATTTACGAGAAATCTATGAATACAGTCATCTGCCGAAAAAATAGTGGATTTCTTTTTCCCCAAACTAATATTATTCCAATCGTTTAATATTGAATTAACAAATTTTCAAAATTTTGACATTTTGTGGGGGAGCTACCAGATGGAATCCCATCTTTGGACATGATCTAGGTTTGGTAAAGGTATTACGATGTGTAAAGTTTTAGGTCAAATCGTACTTTGCATTCGCATGGTATTGAATTAAAAATTTAGACACTTTGTGGGGGAGGTACCATAGGTCCCATCTTCGTACTTGTTACATTGCTTACGTTGTTACCCCTTCCACAACATTACAATTAACGGTCAATTAAGGCCGCTCTTCGGAGCCAAACGGGTACATCTTCTCATAGTTCGGATGCAGAGTTGCGCTTTTCATTGATGTCGTAGTTCTTTATCATGGCCTTGCTGTTGCTCTCATGTCCATTAAATTTAAGTCGGACAGTCCGTTCGAATTATATTAATTTTCAGCAAAATTTTAAACATTTAGAGTGGAATGTGGCAGACAAACCGAGCCGGGAGCCGATACTCGAACTTGATTTAAAATCGGTTACTCCCTTCGATAGTTGTCGTGCACACCAGCTATCCAGACTCACGGATGGGCATTTGTAAATTGTCGTCAAATTGTCTGAAACGGATTTGGTCCAAAACACACAGGTCTAAACCCAATATTTTGATGAGGCACAATTTTGCGGTATGAAAGTGTTTATACCCTCATTAGCTATAAAGCTGAGAGCATAAAAATGATCAATCTCGCTTTCGTTTTGGCATAGCTCCCATTTATCGATATTAACCCGTTTCGGGTTTTTGAAAATTGTATCCTCTTATTCTCACAGATGAGGCTGTAATTTAGTATAAATGATTTAGAAGAATAATCAATATGGGACCATGTTTCGACATAGCTCCTATATAAGGGTAGGGCTCATTGTCTGTATTTGAAAAGTTATAATCGCATTTGTCCACTGTAGTGGCTGTCATTTGGCATTCCGGGGGGTAAATCACATTTCTGCGAAAAATAGTCTATATATGTCGACGTTTTTATATTGCCTCCACATAAATCATACGCCCCATTTTTGACCTTATTAAATTTTTCATTATTTTTTTTGTCGAAGTAGCTAAAATTTGACAAATTCCTGGTGAGTACAAAACATATTTCCATATGTTTTTCAATTAGGTTAATGTTTTAAAATAGCCACCATACAAATGTATGTTGAAGTACCTACACCAGTTTTCCGACCTGGCTGTTTGTAATTTGAAAGATTTTTTGTTCAGAACATGAAAATTCTCCAATTGGTGGAAATTATAAAAAGTTCGACTCAGTTAAACTTTTTAAATGCGGTCGCATTTTTGGCAACTCTGTCCTTCAAACAGCCAAAATAGGCTACAAAATAGTCCACAGGGTATTATGTCTTTGTGCATATGTTTATAACAGGCAAAAGGAAACGAGTTAGACACAGGGTTCCTTTGGAGAATATGCATAGAATCAGTTTCTGAGTCGATTTATGCATGTCGGTCCGTCTGTTGATGTTAAATTGTAAACAAAGTACAGCTCGAATTTATAATCCGATTTGGATGAAATTTGACACAAGTCACTTATTTGGCCCAAGGATGAACTCTATTCAAATTGAAAAAAATCGGTTCAGATTTAGATATAGCTCCCATATATAGTTTCGTCCGATTTACGGTAAATGGAGAACCAAAGTCCCTATATATTTTTCGATTTCCACGAAGTTTGCAATAGAGTACTTAATTGAGTCTAAAATGATGTGTGCTCAATTTAGTGAAAATCGGCTCAGATTTAGGTATTGCTCCCATAAATAGTTTTGGCCGATTTTATGTAAAGTGTCCACCAGAGTCCCTATATACCTTTCGATTTGCACGAAATTTTGCATATTATACTGAATTGAGTCTAGAATGACGTGTGTTAAGTTTCGTGAAAATGGATTCAGATTTAGATATAGCTCTCATATACATTTTCG
>NW_026878428.1:0-24138 GCF_032173495.1 Musca vetustissima | reverse complement strand
CGATACCACAAAAGCGTAAAATCCATTGAATGGACAAATTTTGCGGAGCTTTGCGTGCTCAATTTAAAGATCTCCGATCTAATTTTGATCTAATGGAATCCATTAGAAGTAGAAAAATGAGAGTAGGTGAATCATTCGATATTTTTTATGATTCCATATGCTCAATAGCTGATCGTCTTAAAAATCCCATACCCGAAGATGAGATGGACAATTGCCCATCTAAGGAAACTTGTCCAAATGAGGGAAAACCTGATGAATGATGAGGCATTCAGAAAACAATTACCTCAAAAATCACAAATTCCTGGTGGTAATATGAATTCTCGTCGAACTGTGGCAGAACTTCAAGGTGAAGATTTTGATTCGGAAGAAATTATAGATAACGCTTGCGTAGATGCCATAAAAAGGGATCCAGCTAAAATGAAGTGCTGGAATTGTGACGAAATCGGTCAATTTTGGGACGACTGTCTTAAAAACCGCTCAATATTTTGTTACGGCTGTGGAAGTAAAAATGTTTACAAGCCTCAGTGTGATAGATGTGCTAACAAGAAACTTTCTGCGGCTTCAAAAAACTTCCAAACCCAAAATCTGCATCCGAATCTCCCATAGCTATGTCAGAATCCCTATCTTCAAATGAAAATATTAAAAAACTTTCCACACCAACCATTCTCAAATCTGATTTGACAACCAAAACCAAATGTGACCATAAAATATTATACCCTATTCGACCATATCACGAGAGATATAAAGCGTATATGGAAAAACGAGACCAAATATTTTCTGTCTCTGACCTTTCTTTAAATAATATTAAACCTCCAAAAAGATCAACTCGTAGACTTAGACTGCATTATAAAAGACAGAAGAAAGCTTCAAAATACGTCATATCTACCATTGTCAATAGTCCGACCGACAAGAGATTTTATGCCAAGGTACAGTTCCTTAATTTCAATGAATATGGCTTATTAGATACTGGCGCAAACATTTCGTGCATTGGTTCAGAGTTAGCAAGCCAAGATTTTTCGAACTATCCAGAATTTATTCCAGGAAAAACCGGTGTTCGAACCGCTGATGGTTCAATACAAAGGACCTCAGGATCCTTGGATGTTTCAGTGTATTTCCGTGGCATATGTCATAAATTAACAATTTTAATTATTCCTTCCATTACCCAACGTCTGATCCTCGGCTTAGACTTTTGGAAAGCGTTTTCTTTGGCGCCTGAAGTTTTCGATAACTCCATAATAACATCTCCCACCAACTCTTGTGATCCTCCTTCTTTTGTATCAGCATTAGAATCGTCCGTTTGTCCCTCCGATCCTAATATAACCTCTTCCGATGAGGAATTCAAATATCCGTTAACTTATAGTCAACAAATCCAACTTAAAACTATAGTTGAACTTTTTCCTAGTTTTGCCAAACAAGGTTTAGGAAAAACCTCGTATTTAAAACATCACATTGATATAGGTGACAGTAAGCCAGTGAAGCAGCGCTTTTATCCAGTGTCTCCGGCTGTAGAAAGTTTGATGTATAAGGAGATCGATCGCATGCTCTCACTCGGTGTAATAGAACCTTCAACTTCTGCGTGGTCATCTCCAATGAGGTTGGTTATTAAACCCAATAAGGTACGTCTATGTTTAGACGCAAGAAAACTTAATCTTGTTACCAAGAAAGACGCATATCCTCTGCCAAGTATCGAGGGAATTTTTGCTAGATTGCCTAAAGCGAACATAATTACGAAATTAGATTTAAAAGATGCTTATTGGCAGATCGGATTATCCGAAGAGTCGAAGGCTCTAACCGCCTTTACAGTGCCCGGAAGGCCACTGTATCAGTTTGTGGTGATGCCTTTCGGGCTCTGTACTGCGCCCCAGACTATGTGTCGTTTGGTCGACATGATTATACCACCTGATCTACGATATTGCGTCTTCGGTTATCTCGATGATATCGTAATTGTTTCAGAAGACTTCGATAGTCATCTGAGCGTGTTAGTTAGAATTGCTCAAGAACTTAAAAAGGCCAATCTGACTATAAATATAGAGAAAAGTCAATTTTGCGTCACAAAAACCAAATACTTGGGTTATGTGATTGGCGATGGTGGGATACAAACTGACCCTGACAAAGTTGACTCCATTGTTAACTGGCCGGTTCCGAAAACTGTTCGACAAGTTCGAGGATTTTTAGGTCTCGCGGGTTGGTACCGAAGATTCATTGAGAATTTCTCTTCGGTTACCTTCCCCATATCAGAAACGGTCAAAACAAAGCAAAAATTTAAATGGACTCCAGAAGCACAAAAGTCCTTCGAGACAATCAAATCTCTCCTTACCACAGCACCCGTATTATCTAATCCGAATTTTTCGAAAAAATTCTTTTTGCATTGCGATGCATCGGATTATGGATTAGGAGCTGTGTTAGTTCAGCTAGATGACGAGGGAAATGAACGGCCAATTGCGTTCATGTCAAAAAAATTGAATACAGCTCAAAGAAACTATAGCATCACAGAAAGGGAATGTTTAGCTGTAATCGAAGCTATTAAAAAATTCCGATGCTATCTGGAATTACAAGATTTCGAGGTAGTAACGGACCATTCGTCGTTATTATGGCTTATGAAACAAGCAGATTTGACAGGTAGGCTAGCCCGATGGGTTTTTAAATTACAACCCTATAAATTTACCATAAGCCACCGTAAAGGAAAAGACCATATAGTCCCGGATGCTTTATCCCGGATCTATAATGATGAAATATCCTCCTTAGAAGCTATTGAACCGGAGATAGATTTAAATTCCCCACATTTTGAGGACCGAGATTATGAATTATTAAAAACTAAAATAAAGGGGAATATGACTAAATACCCTGATATAAAAATAGTTGGAAAGTACATCTATATTCGTACTGAACATTACAGTGGAACCCCAGAACAAGAAGCCCTAGCATGGAAGTTATGGATTCCAGAGAAATTACGATCTTCTCTTTTAATTCGATTCCATAACTCTCCAGTTGCATCTCATGGCGGAATGGGAAAAACCCTGGACTTGATCCGAAGGCATTTCTACTGGCCTGGTATGGTTACCGATGTTCGGGACTATATCCGGAATTGCGAGACTTGCAAAACGACAAAACATCCCAACTATATTATTAAGCCAGAAATGGGAAATTTAGTTCAGTCGATAAGACCCTTTCAAAAATTATATGTAGACATATTAGGTCCATACCCCAGGTCCAAAAATGGTTTTATTGGAATTTTTATTGTCTTAGACCATTTGACAAAATATCATTGGCTTTGTCCATTGAAAAAATTCACCTCAGCACCGATGCAAGATTTTCTATTGCGAAACATTTTCCATGCCTATGGAGTACCAGAGCTCATTATAAGTGACAATGGCTCACAATTCAAAGCGAATGAATTTAACTCATTCCTAACAAAATTTGGCATAAAACATGTATACACAGCCCTTTATTCACCTCAGGCTAACGCGTCCGAACGCGTAAATCGGTCAATAATAGCCAGTATCAGAGCGTATTTAAAATCAGATCAAAGACTTTGGGATGAAAACTTATCCTATATTAGTTGTGCTCTTAGAAACGCCATTCATCAATCCATACAATGTTCTCCCTATTTTGCCACTTTTGGATTCAACATGATAACTCATGGAGACACCTATGAACTTCTCAAGAATCTAAATATGCTCGACGAACCCAATGCTGTAATTCCTCGTGAGGATCAGTTGAAACTAATACGACATGAACTCAAAACCAATATCGAAAAATCCTACAACATTAATAGGGACAGATATAATTTGCGTACTAGACCAATAGTATACACCGTAGGTCAGGTTGTATACCGTCGCAATTTCGCACAAAGTAGTGCCGAGAAAAAATTTAATGCTAAATTAGCACCCATATTTCTACCAGCAAAAGTGAAGAAAAAAGTAGGCAACGTCTACTATGAGCTAGAGGACCTCAATGGAAAATTTATAGGTACATATCACGCAAAAGATATGCGTCCATAATTTATATCCTTATTCCGATTAAAATTATTATTCAAGGAATTAATTTTACTCGGTTTTGTAGTAAATTATGTCACGCAACATCAGTACTGAAATATGACACAAAATGTTTACTGGGATATATTTTCTATTTTTAAAAGTTTACAAATGTTGTCTCGTTCTGTTATCCATATGATTTATGATTCTGTAATGTTATTACATTATGTTAATAACATTATGCACAAATGTTAATCAGTCGCATTGCGGCGTCCCCGACGTAGAACATTTGGTTCACATGATCGAGGACCGAAGTTCAAATCCCACGAAGAGCAACCAATGTTAACTTGTAAAATTGAGGCGGCACGGAAGTAGAACGTCTGCTTTTCAGTAACGAGGTCCAAGGTTCAACTCCCACCCAGATCAAAGTTTTATTTATTTTTTTTTTTGTTTATTTTTTCTTAACATTATTTGTTATTCAAAATTGCAAAACTCGTTTTTTTTTTCTTCTTACAATTTTTTTTGCGAAATAATTTTTTTTTTCGTTTTAACTATTAACCTTAAAGTGTCTGTGGCTTTGTAAAAAAATTGCGTAATTCGGCTGGAAGCAAAAGATAATTTTTTTTTTTCATACATACAGGAATTTACTGCAATTGTATTGGTGTTAAACACACCCTACAGTTATTTTTTTTCGTCAAGCTCTCTCCAACTTAGGTTCCATACCGTGGTGAATATATAAAAAAATGTTAGATCTCCACTTAGCTAGTAGTAAAGTTCTAAGTGATCATTCTTTTTCTTGTTTGACCTACAACCGAACACACGCCTAACAGTCAAAAGTACCTTGAATAAGCGAACAACCAACAGGAATAAAGAAACAAATTCCTCTGTTCGCCAAAAAAATTTTAAACTCATTTAATTAAAAACAAAAAAGTAAGAAAAAAAATAACAAGTTAAAAAAAAATAAATAAAGTCTGTGGCTAATTATAAGGTAAGAATGTGTTAAAAAAATACTGAAAAAATGTGTATTATATCAATACTATTTTTTTAACGTTTAGAGTGGACTTGTAATTGAGGAATAAATCGTTCAAAAAAATCCCATTTATTCGTCCTAATTCTGGCAAGAGTTTCCCGCCTGAAATTGGTGGAATCTGCCAGACGGACGAATTGTATTTTGGCTAGTTAGAGGATATAAATCCGTGAAAAATAATATTTGAGCGACCGCCATTTTTGCCATGAGCCATAATTTGAGCCAAAAGCAATTTATTTTGTGGAAAATTTGCAACCGATATTAAGAAAAATTTGAAACATCACAAATTTACCAATTAAAAAAAATTCTCAATTTTGCCAAAAATCGGAGACTGTGCGAGGCAGCACGTGTACCCAAAAAAGACAAAAAAAGCCAGCACGAGCCTCCAACGGACGAGCCCCTCAGCATCAAACATCGAACTCATACATCGAACCTCCACCAAAAGCATCTAAGTTCATTTAATTGATGTACCAAAATTAAGAATTGCATCCGTTGGGTACAGGGAATCTATGACCTAATTAACCGCATCCCCACAAGTACCACCGTAGCCTAGAGCACAAGCAGCTGTCGCTGTAACCATCATCGATCTTAGCAGCCTGGGTTCGACTCCCGGTTGAGGCAGAATCAAATTTACAAAAATTATGAATTAATCCTAAGTATCAATGAAAATCGTAAAATTACAATAGCAAAAATAGTAGAACATATGCAAACATTTTAAAACTAAAATTCTCAAAAAAACATATTTCAGGAACTTTACATACACACACATCATGATACCACTTTAATATAAAAACCACCTTCTTCATCATAACAATCATGCAAAGATCCTGAAACCACACACACAGCTTTAAATGATCGTCGAGGCCTCGGAGTTCATCGTCTATGTATGTGCGCAACAAGGATAATCAATATAAAATCTCAGAGTAAGTCTCATGTGTTAACCCAAGAATTTGATTTGAAATATTTGCATATGTGTGTTAGGGAAGGATAAATTAAATCCTGTTTAAAGAAAGGAACTAAAATGTATGATAATTTGAACTAGAAAAAAAACAATTTTTGAACCTGTTTCCTTCAAAGTCCTACTTTCCCAAATATCCTAATTTTAATATATAATTTTTTTATATGCTAAAAAATAGACTTTGAAGGATGCAAAACGTCAATAATACAACCCATGCTACTTGAAATCATGCTCAAAATTTAAAAATTGAAATATAAAACATAATCAAATTGTTTATGAATTTATAATTATAAAAAGTATGTATATGATTTACTGATTTTTACGAACAGAACTACTTATATTTATATATTTCCCCGAAAATTTTTATGAATTTCAAAAAAACAAAAAAAAAGTGTAAGTTGTTTTGTTCGTAAATAGCGTTAAAATATCCTACATTTAATTTACAAGTTAAAACATGATTTAAGTTTTCGAAAATCCAATGTTAGTTAACTTATATCACATTCTAATAGTTACTACCTAGGCTTAGTGATATTAATATGAATTATTCTTTTCGAATTTCAATTCGACCAATTGTATTTATAAGTTTTATATGAATATATTTGTTTGCATAAACATTATGGAATAATAACTTAAATATTTTCTTACTGGGGTGAGGTAAATTAAAAAGGGGGTTATCATATTTGGGGTCTCTACAAATTCATAGCTCTAGAGACCATGGTAGGGCAGGGTAGAGAAGCTAGGACTCCATTTCCCACCAGGAGTTCCATAGGCATTTCTAGGATTGAACTTTATTTTTCTTTTCTATTACTCATTCTGAACCAACAGGGGTACAGTGTTGGTCAGAGCATAGTCCACTATCCAAATTTAGTTTTTCTTTTCGTTGCTTTTCATAAGGGAGTCTATAATAATTTTTTTATTTATGTTTGGAAAGACTCATATTTTACTCAAGATGGACTCGAACCCCCCACCCGACTGTTTAGCTAGCACTATTCAATGGCTCCCACTGTCCGTTTTGTGTATTAAATACTATCAAAATTTTACTATCCATGTCTCTTTCCAATGTCGATAATACAGGAGCCCAAAAGGCTTGGTGGATTTTCAACGATCCTCAAAAATATCAAAACCATTGTGATCGTACATTACAATTAGCTGTAATTTAGTATTTTGAGTTCTTAATACGTACCAAATCTCTCCATAAAAAAATATGAATATAGGTCCATATTTTCGGGTAGCCCCCATATAAGGGTACCCCCAATTTTCGGTATTTTGGGGTTCTTGAGCGCGTTTTTCAACCGAATGCGCTGCAATTTGGTATTTTGTAGTCGTATATGGTAACAAATCTCCCTACCAAAAATTATTAATATTCGCCCCCATTTTGGGGTAGTCCCTATATAACCCCCTTTTTTATATTAAAATAGTTTCTGATTTGTTCCGCGATTTGAATTTGGTTCTAAGACTCTGTTGTAATCATTTCACCTGCGGAAGATAGCTAGATTAAAAATTAGAACGTAAGGTTCGATGATGAACTATAGCCGCATTTAGATCTAGCCCCTGTGTGGAGGTTCCAGAAGGAGTGAACCGATATTCCTCATCTTCGAATTTGAACTAGGTTTGGAAGAAATAATAAGATGGGCAAAGTTTGGATGAAATCTAAATTTTCTGAAACGGATGGGATTTAGAACCAATATTTCGAAAAGGCACATTTTCACCGTGTTAATGTGTATACACCCTCATTAGCCAAAGGCTGAGGGTATATTTATCCATTAAAATTTTCTGAAATTTGTATTATGGTTAACATAATCCACTTTTTGGTATGTTCCCTATATTTTCATTTCTAGTACCTGTCAGTATATCTATGGTGGAGGGTATCCAAAGTTCGGCCCGGCCGAACTTAACGCTTTTTCACTTGTTTATATTAGAATAGTTGTCTGATTTATTCCGCGTTTTGAGTTTGGTTCTAAGACTCTGATGTAATCATTTCATCATGCGGAGGAGATAAAAAATTAGAACTTAACGTTCGATAATGAACTAAAGCCGCATTTAGGCCTAGCCCCTGTGTGATGTTTCCAGAAGAAGTGGACCGACATTTCCCATCTTCGAATTTGAACTAAGTTTGGAAGAAATAATAAGATGGCAAAGTTTGAATGAAATCTAAATTTTCTGAAACGGATTTGGTCCATAGAAACATGGGGTCTAGACCAATATTTCGATGAGACACATTTTCACGGTGTTAAGGTGTATACACCATCATTAGCCATAAGGCTGAGGGTAAAATTATCCATTAAAAATTTCTGAAATTTGTATTATAGTTAACATAATCCGTTTTTAGAAATGTCGGTATAGGTCCACTTTTTGGTATGTTCCCTATATTTTCATTCCTAGTACCTGTCAATATATCTATGGTGGAGGGTATCCAAAGTTCGGTCCGGCCGAACTTAACGCATTTTTACTTGTTAAACCTATGTTCGAAAGAAATGCGGACTAATATCTAAGATTTTCTTTAAAAAAAAATAATGTATATGACCTGGACTATCATTATTCGATGCTAAATCCAAAAGTATCGAAATTAATAAATAATTTTTAAGTGTGATATGGATCATTGTTAGTACATACATAGAAATGCATAAATCTATATTAAGTTACATTGTGCAGCTAATTTTTTTGAAAAGACCCGCTAACGACGTAGCGTGCATATGCTAGTCTATATATATAAAAGAGTTGCGTTGTAAGTGACTGACTGATCATCAACGCCCAGACGAAACGGCTAAAACTAGAAACTTGAAATTTGGCATGAAGGTCGGGTTTGGTGAGTAGGCGTGTGATAAGGCCGGGTTTTTGGAAATTCGTACTAAAAGGTACTAAGAAGTACTAAAAACAGTATTACGGGGTGACGGTTATGTTTAGAACTTTGAAGTTTGGTATGCTGCATTGCTTACGATAAGCGAAGTGGTATATGCGAAAAATTTTTGGAATTTAGTACTAGAAGGTACTAAAAAGTACTAAACATTATATTTGAATGGAATAGATATATATACGTATCTGAAACTTAGTATGTGGCTTAAGCCAATACAATTAGAATGATTTGAAAAAATATTTTTTGGAAATTAGTACTAAAATGGTACTAACAAGTACTAAAAACTTATTACGCGGGAACGGTTGGAAGTACAACTCTGAAATTTGGTATGTAGCTCTGTCAATGATTAGCAAATCAGAATGTGTGAACAAATTTTGGAAATTAGTACTAAAGGTACTAAAGTGTACTAAATATTGTACTACGATGCAACAGGTAGGGACAGATATCTGAAATTTGATATGTAGCTTAATCTATGGCAAACTAAATTATGTGCAAAAATATTTTTTTGGAAATTAGTACTAAAATGGTACTAAATAGAACTAAAATTGTATTACGCCGGAATGGTTGGAAGTATAACTTTGAAATTTGGTATGTAGCCTTGCCAATGATAAGCAAATCAGAATGTGTGAACAAATTTTAGAAATTAGTACTTAATGGAACAGGTATACAGGGATAGATATCTTAAATTTGATATGTAACTTAAGCTATTACAAATGGAGTGATAAGCAAACATATTTTCTGGAAATTAGTACTAAAATGTACTATAAAGTTATAAATATTATCTTACAATATATCCGATAGAAATAGAAATGTAAAACTTCGCACATAGCTTACAAATATAATACTATAATACTATACTATTTTCTGGAAATTAGTACTAAAATGTACTATAAAGTTATAAATATTATCTTACAATATATCCGATAGAAATATAAATGTAAAACTTCGCACATAGCTTTACAAATATAATACTATACATAACATTTTTTTGAAATTTGTACTAAAGTGGTGATCAGAAGTACTAAATAATAAAATACAATGGAACTGGTAGAAATAGAAATCTGAAAATTTGTATGTAGCTTACTCTATTAGAAATACAATGGTATGCATTATTCTTTTGAAATTAGTACTAAAATGTAAGATGTAACTATTACAAATACCATTTTAGTACTATTTTTTTAATTTAGTGCAAAAATGCTACAAAATATTAAATTATAATTGAAAAGTTAGAGATTGAAATATGAAAATAAGTAAATATTACAAATCTATCAATATGCAAAGATATTTTTCGAAATTTGTACAAATATTGTACCACAGTGAATGGGAAACATATAAATGTAAATTTAGAGTACAAAAATGTCCAACTGTTAATGCAAATAACAGACTTGGTTTATTGGAAATTCGTAATAAGTGAAACCAAAAATACAAAATATTGCACTGTGTTGGAAAAAGTATAATTCTGAAATTGGGTAGCTTTGTATATTATACAAAAATGGAATACGCCAAAAAGTTAGAAAATTGTACTCACGGTACTAACAAGTACTAAATATTGTGTACGGTATTATTAAATATTTATCTGGAACAAAAAACATTTATACATAAATATTTTCCAGAAATAAGTTCGAAAAAGTACTCAAAAGAACGACACGTATACAATATACGGCAGCACAAGGCTGTTTCTATGAAAAACCATGCTCTTCGCAATTTTGTTTGACGTTTTTACTTAATATTGTATACGACAGTACGAGTAGAGGTAGGGTACTGAAATTTTGTATGTATATTTAGCTATAACAAATTAAAAATTATTATTATTATTTATTTTTTTTTTTTTTTTTGGAAAATTTGTACTAAAAAGTACTAATTGGGAAATGTTAGAGACAAATGTCCGAATTTTAGTATTTATCTTTGACTATGGCAAATAAAATGTTTTACGGAAATGTTTTTGGAAAGGCTTTACTAAAAGTTACATGAAATATAGTTTCCAATCCCACATTGTCTATTATACAGCGAATGATTATGTGAATTTTGGGTTTAAACTTCCGATGTAGTAAAAACTGAAGGGACTTCATATACAAATAGGTGAAAATATAAAAACAAGCCGCTGAACACCACAAGTACTAAATTGTTGGCACTTTTAACAGAAAATTGTTCTAAAATTTTCTACCATAACAGTACTGATATTTAATTCCAATGCTGTTTCCAACCGCACTGGAAATATATTATACTGCAGCGACTTCCGATGCAATGAATTTTTACATATTATATCATTAAATTACCGACAGGAACAAAAAAGTTTAAAAATCATACTATTGCATTGTCCAATCGGGAGGATCGAGAAAATTGTAGACTTTCAGAAAATATAAATATAAGAAGTTGTACTCTATTTAGTAGGATAGAAGCATCATCGTTTCTGTTCGAAAGAAATGCGTAGTAAGTTCTGAGATTTTCTTAAAAATTTAAAATATCATTAGTCGGAATATTTCAAATTTGTATTTAATCTAAAAGTGTATTGTGTATTGTGTAGCTTTATTAATGTTTATTTATTTTAAAAAATCCGCTAACGATGTAGCGGGCCTATGCTAGTATAAACTATATAACTTTGGGTCTTTGGTGCACCTTTTACTTAAAATCTGATTCGGTGCAGCATTTATATCAAACTTCAATGTTATACTAAGTTCAGTACTAAATATATATGTGGACTTTGGTGCACCATTTACATCAAATCGGACGAAAATGTATATGGGAGCTATATCAAAATCTGGACCGATTTTCAGGAAACACACATCATTCCAAACCTAATTCATTACGCGATGACAAATTTCGTGCAAATCGAATGATATATATTGGCGTACCATTAACATTAAATGGGAGGAAAATATATATGGGAGCTATATCTAAATCTAAACCGATTTTCAGGAAAATTAACTTACATCATTCTTGTCCTTATTCAGTACGCTATGCCAAATTTCGTACAAATCGAAAGATATATAGGGACTTTAGTACACGGACGGAAATCGAAAAGATATGTAGGGACTTTGGTATATCATTTACCTTGAATCGGACGATAACATATATGCGAGCAATATATAAACCTGAGCCGACTTTCAGGTAACTTAACACACATCATTCTATACCAAATTCGTTACGCTGTGTCAAATTCTGCACACCACTAAAATCGGATGAAAATATGTATGGGAGCTATATCTAAATCGGAACCGATTTTCCCGAAACTTAACACATATCATTGTAGACATGAGTCAGTACGCTATACCAAATTTCGTTCAAATCGAAAGATATATAGCGACTCTTGTGCACCATTTGTATTTAGTACGCTGTACCAAATTTCGTGGAAATCGAAAGATATATAGGGACTTTGGTACACCATTTTTCTTAAATCGGACGAAAATATATATGGGAGCAATATCTAAATCTGAACCGATTTTCAGGAAACTTAACGTACATCGTTCTAGACCTAATTCAGTACGCTGTGCCAAATTTCGTGCAAATCGAAAGATATGTAGGGACTTTGGTACACCATTTACATTAAATCGGACGAAAATATGTATGGGAGATATAGCTATAGCTAAATCTGAACCGATTTTCACGAAACTTGGCACACATCATTCTAGGCTTAATTCAGTACGCTGTGCCAAATTTCGTGCAAATCGAAAGATATTTAGGGACTTTGGTGCACCATTTACCTTAAATCGGGCGAAAATATATATAGTAGTTATATATAAATCTGAACCGATTTTCATGAAACTTAGCACACATCATTCTAGACTCAATGCAGTACGCTGTGCCAAATTTCGTGCAAATCGAAAGATATTTAGGGACTTTGGTGAACCATTTGCCTTAAATCGGGCGAAAATATATATGGGAGCTATATCTAAACCTGAACCGATTTTTCCCTGTTTCAATAGGGTTCGTCCTTGGGCCAAATAAGTGTCTTATGCTCAATTTCATCCAATTCGGATCATAAATGTGACCTGTATTTGTTTACAATTTAACATGGACAGACAGGCGGACAGATGGACGGACGGTCATGCAGAAATCGACTTAGAATGTGATTCTATGCATATTATCAGAAGGCACCATAATAATAACATTAAAAAACCAGTGAGCGGAGCAGTATAGTCGGACGGGGCCGACCATACGATACCCTACCCATGAAAATCTAACTTTCTGTGGTTCTATATTCTGAGATTCGGCAATTTTTCGCGATATTTGCACACTTTTGACTGGCTAAATGTCAGCAAATGTTACTAATAATCAGTACAACCCCTCTAATTACTTGTCCAGATTCCCTTCACCCTTTCGACTCGAAAAGTACAAATAATTAAGTTTTCGGTCCACTTCATCCGAAAAATTATTATCTGATCATCACCTAACTTTTTAGACGTTGACTTTGACCATAACTGGAACCTCATGGAACATTTCAAAGCGATCAGCGCTATATTTCCGCCCTCCACAGTGGTAATAGGTTACTAAATAATATATGAATACGTAAGCACCTGTAAATATTTAAGTGTAACTCCCGCATCCTAGTTCCTACGACAATATAATTGGTATCAATTTAAAAGTCAACCACTCCTCTTGGATATACTATAAACTTCTCGGGTCTATGTCCTTCATTGGTAAATAAATACGCTATAGAATACAAATTTTGTAATTTTTCACACAAAAGTTAGGGTCATTTTGACCCGCTAAATATTGACCGATCTTTATCAAAACAGGCAACCTTATTCTTTGACCCGATCACCTTCTCCATGCAAAAATTCGCGGTGTTTGGTCCATAATTGCGGCCTCTAGAGCTACCATTAAAACCGACAAAAATAAAGTTTTTGGTCCATTTCATCTCCTAAATGTTAAGCGATCTTTTACAAAAACAATAGGGGTCTTCATTGATCAGAACCCATCCTACATGCAAAATTTAGTGAAGATTGGTCCATAACTGTGGCCTGTATCGTGTTTACAAATTATAATGGACAGACGGACGGACGGACACACATGTCTAGATCAACTCAGCTAGTCGAAAACTTTTGGGGCTGCACAAAGCTATAATACCCTGACAACATAGTTGTGTAGGGTATAAATATATTATGTATCGGACGTATCAAAATCTGAATAGATTTAAACAAAACTTAACACACATCATTTTAGACTCAATACAATATGCTATGCGAAATATATGTCCGTGGCATATTAATTCGTCATTAAAAAATCAACATGAAATACTCTAGGAGAACTATCAATTCCATATATGAAAACTTTACCTTGGGCTGATATCAGTTGATTACTGCCAATTACTGAATTTATTACGTTGTATGCGCTTTCAAAATATTTTGTGGATGCATCGTCACATTGGACAACCACACTTAAAATATTGTTAATATTTTTAGGTGATTATTTTGTGTATTAAATATTTAAATGCAATTCGAATGTTTTTGTGCACTATCCGGCAATGAGTTATATAGTTATACTGACAGATACATGCAATGAAAATATAGGGAACACACCAAAAAGAGGGTATATACCGATAATTCTACAAACCGAAATAGAGAATATTGTGGGATATCATTATATGAGGGATATGCCTAATTAATGACCGCTATATGCCAAGAATATATATACTTTATAGGGTCGGAAATGATTATTTCGATGCGTTACAAACGCAAAAAACAAAATTAATATACCCTCCGTACTATGGTGGAGGGTATAAAAAAGGAGTATACTATATATGTGCATTATTGCCAATTTTTTAACATAGCTGAAGCGGAGGTTCACCCCTTTATAACTCGGGAATTACTTAAGTATATGAAAAAAAGTGAATAGTTTTGGGTTAATTAATCTTCTTCGTGAAAATCCATCTACTAGAATGGCGGGAACTGGCCTTCCAAAAACACGAAATTTGACAAAAAATGTTTTTGAAAATATCGCGGATTTAATTGCGTTTTTTGTAGGTCATTTCCGCTTCAATAAATGACCTCATACGGATTTTGGTCTATTTCGAAAGGAGAATTTTAAAAACTTCAGCCGAAAGAGAGATGTACCCAATTTATTTCAAAAATTGTGTGAGCTGGCACATCCATGGTTCTTAATGGACCACATTGAAATCGGTATAGATCAATGTATTTTTTTAGGGTGCACATTAATCGGATGCGCGTTAATGGCATATGGAAATTATTCGCGTTTTACGATTTTTTGGGTACTTCAATGCAGCGTGTGGCACATCTTAGCCGTCAAATGAAATTTCGCAAAATATGTATGGATTGGAAGATAAACTTCAATACTTCCTGGAAACCGCATGTGCATCAAATGATTTTGAGAATTACGCGATTTAGACGCAATTTAAAATGTATATTTCTTAATATAGTTTTATTTTAAGATTTATTCCCATTTATAGAACCCTATAGAACCAAAAACAAATATTTTTTTAGGTGTGTGTATGTCATTAATATAATGAAAATATTGACGTAATCTTCTATACTTTTTTTTATTTTTCTCATATTTCGCGAAGATGTGCAACTTTATCGCGATTATGATAATATATTCATATTCTTACTTTACGGAGGAAGATATATCAACATTTTTGGTCAATATAATAAACGGTGTAATTTTAAGATTTTTTTCTTAAGCCCAAAATTAAAACCTCGATAACTTTTGCGCGCTTCAACCAAAAATTTGATCGCGAACGGTTTCGGAGTCAGAACATTTTTCTCTATATGTGTACCAAAAATCATTGATGTGCCACAAAAACAAAAAAGCTGATTTTTTGAAAATGGAATATTAAAAAATTGGCAATATTGCCCATATATATATGATACCCTTCATAACTTTGGACATACAACCAATGTCATGTACAATATCCTATCAACGTAGAATTTTATTCTGATCAAGAAAATGTATGTATACTTGATCTATTAATATTTCCATGTGTCGCATGAAAAATTTAATATACACTCCATCCTATGGTGTAGGGTGAATAAAAATCATTCTGTGAACACAAAGGTCAGAAACGATAAAAATAATAAACGTGATGACTTGTTTTTTAACAAAAAATACGCCAGCATTACAATGCAAACTTTTATTCACTTATTAATTAAAGAATTAAACTTGTTAATGGCGATTTTAACAATGTTAAATGATGCATAACCATTTTTTTATCATTCACCACACTGTGGTACAGGGTATTATGTTTTTGTGTATATGTTTGTAACATGCAAAATGAAACGAAATAAACCCATAGTTCCTTTTGAGAATATTCGACTTATGCATGTCTCTGATTCGACTTATGCATGCCCGTCTGTCCGACTGTCCATGTAAAATTTTAAACAAAGTACAGGCGTATAAAATGGAAAAAGAATAAAACAAAGAGTGTATTTAAATTTTAGTATTAAATTTTAGTATTATTGAAAGAAAATTTACATTTTGTGGTTATCGAGAGCGATGCAATATAAGCTTAACTCATTCGATAAAACAACAGATAAGTTTGAGGTTCAACGACTAATCAGCTAGTAACGACAGTGTGAGCGAAGTAGCGAGAACAAAGTCGAGATCAACGTTGACGAACATAGTGCTGGAAAGGCACCTCTGCATCCCAACTTAACGAATGTGACTTCTAGGAGAGAGCGTAGAAAAGAGAGTGACTTCTAGAAGAAGTGCAGAGAAGATTCGCCATTGTCAAAATTGAGTAGCATGCTGCGGAAGGGGTTAATAACATATCGAAAATATACATATAATACAATTTATCGAACACACAAACACAAATTGTTTGTGTGTTCGAATACACGAAGTGGGTGGATTGCATTAAAGCGCAAAAGCACCAAACATATTTGTGTAGAGGGCATGTTTTTCAGAAGAGCAATTTTTAAAAGCAGTAATTTTAAAATACTACAACTAAAAATGGAACTAAAAAAGTTCCGTTTCGTCAATGGCTGCCATTTCAATTCTATAATATGGCAGAGTGGGTGTTATCGAGAGCAAAGCGTGTTGTTTGTTTTTCACCGCCTGTTTCAGCTGTAAAGTGGTGTTTATTGTCTCAATATGGATTAAGACGAAGAATTTTTCATGTCCCAAAATACTTTCAACGTCATTTTTAAAAGAAAATTCACGAAATTAACAACAGATTTCTGCATAGATATCCATTATTTTTCCATATTATATTATTACTAGCGGGAACCGTAGCGCTTCGCTGCCCCTAATGAAGTTATCAAGTTAAAATTTAGATATGATCAATTATTAAATTTAATTTAAAATTAGGTAAATCCTGGTATTTTTATATGCTCGCATTAACACAACAAAAAGTGTGAAATGTCCATGCTGTTTCTGTAATGGTGGTAATTTTCGTTTTCTTGAAACACAATTTGTTCGAAAAGTAACAGCAATTCAAAAATTGTAATATCAATACTTTTTATCAATTTTACATAATCGACCACCTCCATCTGTTACCTTCTTCACAAAATGGCATTTTTTTTAAAAAATAGTGGTGTATCTGAATTTATCCTATCCCAGTCTCTGACTTTTTCCAGATAATAAAAGGGTTTATAATTAAAATGCACACTACTCAATTCAATGTTTTTTTTTTTTTTTTCTGAAATCCAAATAACATTTGGTCCGTTCCAGTACTTTTTTAATAGTAATCGTAGTAAAAGGGAAATATTTCAAAATCACCCTCAGAGTACAAAATAATTTGAAAAGTTCGGGATGACAATACTTCAAAATCAACATAAAAGCCAATCAGAAGTAGGCATTCATTTTTACTATTTTTACACATCCAAATTTCTCGACTGACCATGAACATATTACTAAAATCTGTTTAGTGGGTTTTCAGTCCAAAAACAATAAGTTTTCTACGTATAGATTTAAATGCAATGAGGTGTGTATTTTCACTTGTCCGCTGTCATGTTGTGTGGATGATGCGTATTTACACTCACGGTCGGTATCTATAACCGTACTTAAGAATTACACAAATTACATGTTCATAATTTTTGAGGTATGATTACGTTCGATGCTATAACAACGCATCTTCGGGAAATCTTAGAAGTTTATATAGCATATGTTATTCCCAGGGCATGTTATGACGTTCTGTGAAAATCTCAGTAAAATCTTTTCAGCATTTTCAGAGTCTACAAACAAAATATTTTAAATTTTCAAAGTGCAGATTTTTAAAATGCAGTAAATAGTGAATTTTCCGTTGATCGTACCATGCTCATTTTTGTATGGATGGTGTGTATTCACACCTTCGTTATTCAGGCAAATTTTGAAAACGGTATCTGTAACCGTTCTTATGATAAACGCATATTACATGATCAGAAATTTTGAGGTATGTTTACTATTGATGCTATACCTCCGCAGCCACGCGGATTTTTAAAAGTTTATATAGCCTATGTTACTTTCAGGGCATGCCCCAACATACAGTGTAAATCTCATTAATATCTGTTCAGCGGTTTTGGCGTCTATCGGTAACATACAAACAAACAATTTTTTTCTATTTTATATACATACCCACTGGACCCGTGGCGCTTCGCTGCCCCTGCTAAAGTGGTTAACATTGGATAGTTCCAGTAAAAAACAATTTTTATGCAGTTTAAAAGCTACTATTTATTGATAATGATGATATAGGTATTATGGTAGGCAAATTCGAAGATTACTATTCGGATATATATATATATATATATATATATATATATCTGTAATTATATCGTAGAAGCTGGTTTATGTATAAGTTATTTGATTCGATTCAATAGATTAGAAATATATTTTAAATAATGATTGACTAACAGTGGTGATATTAAAAACAAATTTGGCTAGACTTATCTCAATAGGGTTTTACAATAATATGTTTTCTCAAGTATTCACATTTTTTTCATTAATCGTTTAAAGACCAATATAATCATTCATTCCCATTACCACCAACCTTTATTTCTGTATTCTCATCTTATTCCCCATTATATGGCTGGTATCCCTTCCTCGCTCCGATTGATATAGCTCAGATCCCTGCTGTATAATTCCTGTTAAGGTTTTCAAAAGAATGCATTATCACATTATAATATTTTTACCGAACCTAGATTTAGTCTTGGTCTTAACTCTACATACCTTAGTATTTTTATGAAAACCAAGATCAAGTCCGAAGAATTTGTGGCTAATGAGTTAGTCGTTTCCCCTATACATCTTCGAAATAATAGTTTTTGTCATATCAGTTTGATCAACTAAACTTAATAAGTATTGGACTTTTTCATACTTTTTATTCAATTCATATTTATTTTCCCCAATGGTTGTAGAATTATTGAAATTAAAAAAAAAAAACAATAAGGAAAGTAGTAAAGTCGGACTGGGCCGACTATATGATACCCTTCACCACTTTGGGTATATTGCGCATATGTATCCTTAAATTTGCATGTCTATGTTCGAAGGAACATACGCATGTCATTCTACAACCTATCATAATTTAATTTTAATTCGGGCAGATTTATAGTCGTATGCGTACCATGGGACAAATTTATGGAAAACTTTTTATAGCATGGAAGCTTTGGCTACATCTGCACCAATTTCAACAAAACGCATTCTTGTCTCAATTTGATACATTGTTCAAAATGTTGTGTTAATCGGACAAACAAATCTGAACCGATCCTAAACTTACCACACATCATTCTAAACACAATTCAGTACGCTATGACAAATTTCGTGCAAATCCAAGAATATGTAGGGACTTTGGTGCACCATTTACATAAAATCGGACGAAAATATATATGGGAGCTATATCTAAATCTGAACCGATTTTCACGAAACTTAACACACATCGTTCTAGACTCAATTCAGTACGATATGCCAAATTCTGTTCAAATCGAAAGATATATAGGGACATTGGTGCACTATTTACCTCAAATCGGACGAAACTATATATGGGAGCTATATCAAAATCGGAACCGATTTTCACAAAACTTAAGACGCATCACTTTAGACTTTATTCAGTACGCTGTGCCAAATTTCGCGCAAATCGATAGATATATAGGGACTTTGGTGCACTATTTACCTAAAATCGGACCAAAATATATATATGGGAGCTATATGTAAATCTGAACCGTTTTTCACGAAACTTAACACACATCATTCTAGACTCAATACAGTACGCTGTGGCAAATTTCGTCAAAATCGAAGGATATATGGGAGCTATATAAAAATCTGAACCTATTTTCACAAAACCTAATACACATCACTTTAGACTTTATTCAGTACTCTGGGCCAAATTTCGTGCAAATCGATAGGTATATAGGGGCTTTGGTGCACTATTTACCTAAAATCGGACAAAAATATATATGGGAGCTATATCTAAATCTGAACCGATATTCACGAAACTTAACACACATCGTTCTAGACTCAATTCGGTACGCTATGCCAAATTTCGTGCAAATCGAAGGATATACAGGGACTTTGTGCACTACTTACCTCAAATCGGACAAACTATATATGGGAGCTATATCAAAATCTAACCCGATTTTTCCCAATTTCAATAGGGTTCGTCCTTGGGCCAATTAAGTGACCTGTGCCAAATTTCATCCAATTCGGATTATAAATGCGAACTGTACTTTGTTCACAATTTAACATGGACAGACAGACAGACGGACGGACATGCATAAATCGACTTAAAAAGTGATTCTATGCATATTCTCAAAAGGAACCATGTATCTATCTCGTTTTGTTTTGCCTGTTATAAACTTATGCACAAAGACATAATATCCTGTACCACAGTGTGGTGAAGGGTATAACTATTCGCAATAACACAATTTTACATAATTTAAAGCTATAAGTGCCAATTTCAGACCACCAGTAATTTTTTATAAAAGTTTAAATCTTTTCAAAAGTTAACCAGTAAGGAAAGTAGTAAAGTCGGCCGACTATATGATACCCTTCACCACTTTGGGTATATTTAACAGATAAATCTTAACAGACGTCGCATTTTTGAAGGACCAGTAAATGAAATTGGACCCATAAACATGTCTTCCTGCAACCTATACTAAATTTTTCATTTGGTCAGATATAGAGTTGATTCTTTCCAATGGGACAAAATTATGTAAATCAATTTAAAGCATATATCAATTGGATACCCGTTGATTATTTGGATAAATATCTGATAAACATGAGGAGTTTGGTGCGCCATTTACTTCAAATCGGACGAAAATATGTATAAAAGCTATATCGAAACTTGTCACAGAATATCGGCCATATTTTGAGTTCTTGATGCATAATTTAGTTCAAATCGGGAGAAAACGTGGTAGCTCTATCCAAATTTTAACCCATTAAATAAAACTTTCCACATGCTAGGTTATATAAACTATATAACTTTGGGTATTTGGTGCACATTTTACTTAAAATCTGACAAAACTATATATATAAACTATATCTAAATCTGAACCAATTTCAAAAAAAAAAAAAAAAAATTGCCACACGTTATCTCATAATAACTACAATAAGTTGTGAAAAATTTTGTGCCAATCGGACCCACCTGGGGAATTCAGTGCAGAATTTTATCTAACTTATAGGTTATACTAAGTTCATTACGAAAGATATATGTGGACGAAAATGTATATGGGAGCTATATCTAAATCTGGAGCGATTTTCAGGAAACTTAACACACATCATTCTATACTTCATTCAGTACGATATGCCAAATATCGTGCAAATCGAAATATATATATAGGGACTCTGATGCACTATTTATCTAAAATCGGACAAAACTATATATGGGAGCTATATCTTAATCTGAACCGATTTTCACGAAACTTAACACACATCATTGAAGACTTTATTCAGTACGCTGTACCAAATTTCGTGGAAATCGAAATATATATAGGGACTTTGGTACACCATTTTCCTTAAAACGGACGAAAATATATATGGGAGCTATATCTAAATCTTAACCGATTTTCAGGAAACTTAACACACTTCATTCTAGACCCAATTCATTATGCTATGCCAAATTTAGTGCAAATCGAAAGATAATTAGGGACTTTGTTGCACCATTTACATATCTAAATCTAGACCTTTTTTCACGAAACTTGGCACACATCATTCTAGTCTCAATTCAGTACGTTATGCCAAATTTCGTTCAAATCGCAAGATATATGTGGTGCCCCATTTACATGAAATCGAACGAAACTATATGTGGGAGCTATATCTAAATCTGGACCGATTTTCATGAAACTTGGCAGACGTCACTCTAGGCTCAATTCACTACGTTATGCTAAATTTAGTGCAAATCGAAAGATATATATAGGGACTTTGGTGCACCATTTACATTAAATCAGACGAAACTATATATGGGATCTATATCTAAATTTAGACCGATTTTCACGAAACTTGGCAGACATCGCTCTAGGCTCAATTCAGTACGTTATGCCAAATTTCGTACAAATCAGAAAATATATAGGGACTTTGGGGCACCATTTACATGAAATCGAACGAAACTATATATGGGAGCTATATCTAAATCTGGACCGATTTTCTCGAAACTTGGCAGACATCATTCTTGGCTTAATTCAGTACGTTATGCCAAATTTCGTGCAAATCGAAAGATATATAGGGACTTTGGGGCATCATTTACATGAAATCGGACGAAACTATATATGGGAGCTATATCTAAATCTGGACCGATTTTCACGAAACTTGGCAGACATCATTCTAGACCTAAATGATTAGCTGTACCAAATTTCGTGCAAATCGAAAGATATATAGGGACCGTTTTCATTAAATCGGTTAAATATATATATGGGAGCTATATCTAAATATGGACCGATTTTTCCCAATCTCAATAGGGTTCGTCCTTGGGCCGAATAAGTGACCTATGCCAAATTTTATCCAATTCGGATCATAAATGCGAACTGTACTTTGTTTACAATTTAACATGGACAGACAGACGGACGGACATGAACAAATCGACTCAGAAAGTGATTCTATGTATATTCTCAAAAGGAACCATGTGTCTATCTCGTTTCCTTTTGCCTGTTACAAACATATGCACAAAGACATAATACCCTGTACCACAGTGTGGTGAAGGGTATAAAAAGTTCCTTAACTGAAATGTTTTTTTATACCCTTCACCACACTGTGGTACAGGGTATTATGTCTTTGTGCATATGTTTGTAACAGGCAAAAGGAAACGAGATAGACACATGGTTCCTTTTGAGAATATGCATAGAATAACTTTCTAAGTCGATTTATGCATGTCCGTCCGTCCGTCTGTCCATGTATTTTTGTGAGCAAAGGACAGGTCGCATTTGTGATCCGAATTGGATGAAATTTGGCACAGCTCATTTGGTTGGCCCAAGGACGAACCCCATTGAAATTGGGAAAAATCGGTTCAGATTTAGATATAGCTCCCATATATATATATTTAACCGATTTAATGTTAACGGTCCCTATATATCTGTCGATTTGCACGAAATTTGTACAGCCTAATCATTTAGGTCTAGAATGATGTCTGCCAAGTTTCGTGAAAATCGGTCAAGATTTAGATATAGCTCCCATATATAGTTTCGTCCGATTTCATGTAAATGGTGCCCCAAAGTCCCTGTATATCTTTCGATTTGCACGAAATTTGGCATAACGTATTGAATTAAGCCTAGAGTGATGTCTGCCAAGTTTCGAGAATATCGGTCCAGATTTAGATATAGCTCCCATATATAGTTTTGCCCGATTTCATGTAAATGGTGCACCAAAGTCCCTATATATCCTTCGATTTGCACGAAATTTGGCATAACGTACTGAATTGAGCCTAGAGTGATGTCTGCCAAGTTTCGAGAAAATCGGTCCTAATTTAGATATAGCTCCCATATATAGTTTCGTTAGATTTTATGTAAATGGTGCAGCAAAATCCCTATATATCTTTCGATTTGCACGAAATTCGGCATAACGTACTGACTTGAGCCTAGAATGATGTCTGCCAAGTTTCGTGAAAATCGGTCCAGATTTAGATATAGCTCCCATATATAGTTTCGCCCGATTTCATGTAAATGGTGCACCAAAGTCCCTATATATCCTTCGATTTGCACGAAATTTGGCATAACGTACTGAGTTGAGCCTAGAGTGATGTCTGCCTTGTTTCGTGAAAATCGGCATAGATTTAGATACAGCTCCCTTTTATTATAAATTGATTTTAAGTAATTGACGCACCAAGGAACCAATAGGAACAAAACTTTCTGAAATTAGTATAACCTAACCTGTGACAAGTTTGTTTGAAATCGCTTAATATTTGGATAAAGCTTCCATATATATTTTCGCCCGATTTCAAGTAAATTGGGCATCAAACTGCTCATGTTAGTCAGAT
>NW_026878427.1:0-23648 GCF_032173495.1 Musca vetustissima | reverse complement strand
AAGTGGTTCTGTTTAATCTAAATTACAAATCGCAGGAAAGAATTAATAAATTCTCAAAATAAATACGACGTAAAATTAATAAAGAAGGGTCTACTAGGCGTGGATTTTTAAAAGAATATTTTTTCAGGGACTACCAAAGGCGTGGATTTTTAAAAGAATATTTTTTCAGGGACTACCAAAGGCGTGGATTTTTAAAAGAATATTTTTTCAGGGACTACCAAAGGCGTGGATTTTTAAAAGAATATTTTTTCAGGGACTACCAAAGGCGTGGATTTTTAAAAGAATATTTTTTCAGGGACTACCAAAGGCGTGGATTTTTAAAAGAATATTTTTTCAGGGACTACCAAAGGCGTGGATTTTTAAAAGAATATTTTTTCAGGGACTACCAAAGGCGTGGATTTTTAAAAGAATATTTTTTCAGGGACTACCAAAGGCGTGGATTTTTAAAAGAATATTTTTTCAGGGACTACCAAAGGCGTGGATTTTTAAAAGAATATTTTTTCAGGGACTACCAAAGGCTTGGATTTTTTAAAAGATTATTTTTGCACTAGGGAGAAGATTTAAATAATTTAATACATTTTCCGACATATTTAAAAATCTTGCATTCCAATGCTCTATTATAAGAACGTCTTTTCCTTTGATCCTCTCTCCCCAATTGCCCTTAAAAACAAATTCCCCATTTGTTTTTAAAGACTTTCAATCAATTTCAATTTATTTTTATATGGCCATATCAATTCGAATCTAATGTTTTACTATTTTTAGTCGATGACAGAAAAAGAAGAATCAGCAGAGCAAAACATTTTTTTCGGTAGACCTTGAAAATTTGCGCACATCGACAAATTTTTATGTTAACCATATATGGCAAAAAAAAGAAAGAAGAAATGAAAATGAATTGAAACCTATTGACTCGTGGAATTTATGGGCCATTAACACCAGAGTAAAGTTTGTCATGATAGCATTGTTTACATTGGCGGCGCACAAACACGTATCCGCTGCTCGTCACATTACTTCACTCCGACCACAGCAGCAGCAACATTTTGTTATCATTAACATGTTTCTGTCATTACATCAATTTTGTCAATGATTTTTTTTCAAATTTTTGTGACGTGTTTTCAATTTTCCAGAGAAAGGAAAATGTTCTACTACCCATTGATTAATGAATGGATGAAAAGCCCGTTGCTTGTGTTGAATACGCCATTGGGAATAAAGACCTATTTGATATCCTAGAAAAAATATTATTTTAAAAAGCCAGGCCTATTTGGACCTTGAAAAACTATTCTTTTAAAAAGCCAGGCCTATTTGGGCCTTGAAAAACTATTCATATAAAAAGCCAGGCCTATTTGGGCCTTGAAAAACTATTCTTTTAAAAAGCCACGCCTTTCAGAGCCTTGGAGAAAATATTCTTTAAAAAATCCACGCCTTTTAGAGCCTTGGAGAAGATATTCTTTAAAAAATCCACGCCTTTTAGAGCCTTGGAGAAGATATTCTTTAAAAAATCCACGCCTTTTAGAGCCTTGGAGAAAATATTCTTTAAAAAATCCACGTCTTTTAGAGCCTTGGAAAAAATCTTCTTTAAAAAATCCACGCCTCGATGGGCCTTGGAAAAAATCTTCATTAAAAATCCACGCCTCGATGGGCCTTGGAAAAATCGTCTTTAATAAATCCACGCCTATTTGGACCTTGAAAAAAATCGTCTTTAATAAATCCACGCCTCGATGGGCCTTGGAGAAAATATTCTTTAAAAAATCCACGCCTCGATGGGCCTTGGGAAAAATCTTCTTTAATAAATCCACGCCTCGATGGGCCTTGGAAAAGTATCTTCAATTATTGTGTGCGTGTGTTATATTTTTGGGTTTTGTGTGCGAAGTGGGTGTGTGCGGAGTTTTTTTCTTCTTCTTTTCAATGTGACTGACATGGGCGACAATGCTGATGATGTGGCGAAAAACTTTCATTTCATTCACATAATGGAGAAAAATGAAAAACTGACAAATAACAGATTTTGACATGACGTAATTTTCCGGAATTTTTATAGCAATCATCCAAATGTCTGTCTACCATTATGCCTGCCTGACGACCTGACTGACTAGACTATGTATTTTGTTAGGTTATTTTCTGTTAGCTTGTCAATGTTTTTTTTCTGCTCAATTTTCCATGCCGTGGTGCTGGTATTTTTTATTATGAAAACCTCCAGTTATACATTGTTAGTATCCAGAGATTCATAGGCGGGTTAGTCAGTAGTGAATCAGTCAGTTATTCAGTCATTGTGTCTATGGGTTGTGGTTTGAAGCTATGTGACTACATACATATCAAATGAAAGGAACAGTGGGGACATTTTTGAAGAAATAAAAAGATGGTCCTTCGAACAAAATTATGGATCCACCACATGGGTAAAAACCACCAACCATTATTCATCCTATTAGTTTCAAGTTTCCCTGAGAAAGTATACCCCATTGTGCCTGAACTTCTCCTCGTTATCATCGCATTACAAATAAGTGATGAAAATTGTATTTTATTACAAATGGAAAACATTAGTTTTTCTTGTTGTTGTTGTTGACGTATAGAGAATACAAGCTCGTCGGAATAATAAAATACAAAAAGGCAAAACATGTAAAAAGAAGAGGAATAATAAAAACATTATTTCAGTTATAAAAACAGCTCGAAGCAGCAGCAGCATCCGCGGGATGAATATACCTCCTCGTTTAAGGCAAGAAAAAAAACAACAGTAAAATAATGTTATTTGTAAATCTGATACGTGATAATGCGGCTGATGATGATGTTCCGCCGACTGCGACGAAAATTATCATGTCAAAGCTGATGATTAACAAACAACAACAGCAACAACATTGTTGACACAAAGGTAGGTCACGAATACGTAGCAAAAATATTCTTTAATCCAAGAATATTTTTCCAAGGCCCAGAAGGCGTGAATTTATTAAAAAATATTTTTTCCAAGGCCCAAAGAGGTGTGGATTTATTAAAGAATATTTTTTCCAAGGCCCACAGAGGAGTGGATTTATTAAAGAATATTTTTTCCAAGGCCCAGAAGGCGTGGTTTCTATTAAAGAATAATTTGTCCAAGGCCCAACTAGGCGTGGTTTCTATTAAAGAATAATTTTTCCAAGGCCCAGAAGGCGTGATTTCTATTAAAGAATAATTTTTCCAAGGCCCAGAAGGCGTGGTTTCTATTAAAGAATAATTTTTCCAAGGCCCAGAAGGCATTGTTTCTATTAAATAATAATTTTTCCAAGGCCCAGAAGGCATGGTTTCTATTAAAGAATAATTTTTTCCGAGGCCCAGAGGCGTGGTTTCTATTAAAGAATAATTTTTCCAAGGCCAAACTAGGCGTGGTTTCTATTAAAGAATATTTTTTCATAAGGCCCAGAAGGCGTGGTTTCTATTAAAGAATAATTTTTCCAAGGCCCAAAAGGCGTGGTTTCTATTAAAGAATAATTTTTCCAAGGCCCAACTAGGCGTGGTTTCTATTAAAGAATAATTTTTCCAAGGCCCACAAGGCGTGGTTTCTATTAAAGAATAATTTTTCCAAGGCCCACAAGGCGTGGTTTCTATTAAAGAATAATTTTTCATAAGGCCCAGAAGGCGTGGTTTCTATTAAAGAATATTTTTTCATAAGGCTCAGAAGGCGTGGTTTCTATTAAAGAATATTTTTTCATAAGGCCCAGAAGGCGTGGTTTCTATTAAAGAATAATTTTTCCAAGGCCCACAAGGCGTGGTTTCTATTAAAGAATAATTTTTCCAAGGCCCACAAGGCGTGGTTTCTATTAAAGAATAATTTTTCCAAGGCCCACAAGGCGTGGTTTCTATTAAAGAATAATTTTTCCAAGGCCCAACTAGGCGTGGTTTCTATTAAAGAATATTTTTTCATAAGGCCCAGAAGGCGTGGTTTCTATTAAAGAATATTTTTTCATAAGGCTCAGAAGGCGTGGTTTCTATTAAAGAATATTTTTTCATAAGGCCCAGAAGGCGTGGTTTCTATTAAAGAATAATTTTTCCAAGGCCCACAAGGCGTGGTTTCTATTAAAGAATAATTTTTCCAAGGCCCAACTAGGCGTGGTTTCTATTAAAGAATAATTTTTCCAAGGCCCAAAAGGCGTGGTTTCTATTAAAGAATAATTTTTCCAAGGCCCAACTAGGCGTGGTTTCTATTAAAGAATAATTTTTCCAAGGCCCACAAGGCGTGGTTTCTATTAAAGATGAATTTTTCCAAGGCCCAGAGGCGTGGTTTCAATTAAAGATGAATTTTTCCAAGGCCCAGAAGGCGTGGTTTCTATTAAGGAATAATTTTTCACAAGGCCCACAAGTCGTGGTTTCTATTAAAGATGAATTTTTCCAAGGCCCAGAGGCGTGGTTTCTATTAAAGATTAATTTTTCCAAGGCCCTAACTACCAAGACGTGGAATATGAAGGATATATTTTACTCACCAATTTTTTCGACTTATTTCACATACCTGGAAAAAAATAAGAAAAATTATTTATAGCATTCAAAAAAATAATATTAAAAATTTCAAATAAATTTCCTCATATTTCTATCTATGAAAAGTCATTAATGTCGTGCGAATCTCAGCATGACAAAATGTTAATCTCTTCCACCGTTTCTGTTCCGTTTTCCCAAATGCCTGTATACTTTGACTCAGCAATAATCAAAATTGTAAGAATCATTTTTTTTCTTTCAATTTACAGGTAAAAAGTCAAATCCGTTACTTGCATTGACATCCATCCTTTTCTTGCGATACCAAAACACCAAGGAAAAAAAATATGAATGGAAATTCAAATAAAAAAGGCAACAAAAAAACCGAATCAAAAAAAATATCAAGATGTTTGAAAAAGTAATTTTGTGCAACGTCATATTCTCGAGTCGAGTCCGCATAATGCTGCTTAGAGGAATGCTGCTCACCTTAGCTGCAGATTTGAATCGAAATTAGGCATCACCTCCTACACCCACCCACTCTGAAAGAGTGCAGCGAACGAGAACACATGTTTATCATGCTCATCAGACGTCTAATTGAAAATGAAAAGCAAGAAATATACCAAAAATTTTCCAAAGAAGGTGAACGAGGGGTTATAGGATGCAGCATGCATCAGCTGCATAATGTAATGCAAAAGAATCTTCCGACAAGTCATTGACCCTGGTTATATCATGAAAATGCGATATGAAGAAGAGGAAAAAATCAACAACGAAAAACAATGGCAAGGAAAGTCTCAAGGGAAAATTAGCAGCTGTAAAATTGAATAAATATTTTTGAAAGGCCTTAGACAAGGCGTGGATTTTTTAAGGAATAGTTTTTCAAGGCCTATAGAAGTCATGGATTTTTTAAGGATAGTTTTTCAAGGCCTATAGAAGGCGTAGATTTTTTAAAGAATATTTTTTCAAGGCCTATAGAAGGCGTGGATTTTTTAAAGAATATTTTTTCAAGGCCTATAGAAGGCGTGGATTATTTAAGGAATAGTTTTTCAAGGCCTATAGAAGGCGTGGATTATTTAAGGAATAGTTTTTCAAGGCCTATAGAAGGCGTGGATTATTTAAGGAATAGTTTTTCAAGGCCTATAGAAGGCGTGGATTTTTTAAGGAATAGTTTTTCAAGGCCTATAGAAGGCGTGGATTTTTTAAGGAATAGTTTTTCAAGGCCTATAGAAGGCGTGGATTTTTTAAGGAATAGTTTTTCAAGGCCTATAGAAGGCGTGGATTTTTTAAGGAATAGTTTTTCAAGGCCTATAGAAGGCGTGGATTTTTAAGGAATAGTTTTTTTTTTAGGCCTATAGAAGGCGTGGATTATTTTTTTAAAGAATATTTTTTCAAGGCCTATAGAAGGCGTGGATTATTTAAAGAATATTTTTTCAAGGCCTATAGAAGGCGTGGATTATTTAAAGAATATTTTTTCAAGGCCTATAGAAGGCGTGGATTATTTAAAGAATATTTTTTCAAGGCCTATAGAAGGCGTGGATTATTTAAGGAATAGTTTTTCAAGGCCTATAGAAGGCGTGGATTATTTAAGGAATAGTTTTTCAAGGCCTATAGAAGTCATGGATTTTTTAAGGATAGTTTTTCAAGGCCTATAGAAGGCGTAGATTTTTTAAAGAATATTTTTTCAAGGCCTATAGAAGGCGTGGATTTTTTAAAGAATATTTTTTCAAGGCCTATAGAAGGCGTGGATTATTTAAGGAATAGTTTTTCAAGGCCTATAGAAGGCGTGGATTATTTAAGGAATAGTTTTTCAAGGCCTATAGAAGGCGTGGATTATTTAAGGAATAGTTTTTCAAGGCCTATAGAAGGCGTGGATTATTTAAGGGATAGTTTTTCAAGGCCTATAGAAGGCGTGGATTATTTAAGGAATAGTTTTTCAAGGCCTATAGAAGGCGTGGATTATTTAAGGAATAGTTTTTCAAGGCCTGTAGAAGGCGTGGATTATTTAAGGAATAGTTTTTCAAGGCCTATAGAAGGCGTGGATTTTTTAAAGAATATTGTTTCAAGGCCTATAGAAGGCGTGGATTTTTTAAAGAATATTGTTTCAAGGCCTATAGAAGGCGTGGATTTTTTAAGGAATATTTTTTCAAGGCCTATAGAAGGCGTGGATTTTTTAAGGAATATTTTTTCAAGGCCTAAAGAAGGCGTGGATTTTTTAAGGAATATTTTTTCAAGGCCTAAAGAAGGCGTGGATTATTTTTAAGGAATAGTTTTTCAAGGCCTATAGAAGGCGTGGATTATTTAAGGAATAGTTTTTCAAGGCCTATAGAAGGCGTGGATTATTTAAGGAATAGTTTTTCAAGGCCTATAGAAGGCGTGGATTATTTAAGGAATAGTTTTGCTTTTCATCTCCTAGCATTCGAACTTGCTATTATTTAATGAAATAACAATAAAACAATTGCAAAAAATGAGTCCTCAACAAAACAAAAAGAAAGTTCAATGTTGTAACAAAAAACAAAAGGACTTGTTGGCTTCTTTTCATTGTTGTAGGGTAACTAACAACAAATCAAGGACTTATTCTCTTTAGGATTTGCGTCATTAAGGACCTTCTTATTTTACCGCTAAGGGAATACAGTTACTTGAGAAACAATAGGGAGCCCCACCCTATATTATGATCTGCTAAATTATAAGGGAGTCAAGGGAAATTATTTCGAAGGATCAAGTGGTATTTCTTCTTTGAAAAAATTGGAGGTGAGGGATTTTATTGTTGACGTTCGTCCACGACTTATCTCAGCAGGTTATTATTTTTTCGCAAAATAAATATATATGGAAGTTCAAAATCTGGTAATGTGTTTTATCCTTTATTTAATTTTCAATTTGAAAGTCAAGCATCCACTCAACATTTAATAGGTCAATGGCCAGATCCGCCTTTAGAGGTTAAAAATCTCATACTAATTTCATTTATTTTTAATCCGAAAAAAAAAAATCTATTTTTTTATTTTGAAATTTCCAATCTACCTCAAACAAAATGGCCAAATTGATTAGTTGTAGTTCGCCATACGAAGTGCGAATTTAATTAAATTTATATCTGCAATGCATATTTATTTTTTATAGATGTGTGTTAGAGTATGTGTGTATGCGTTTGCATTTGAATTGAACTCGTTTCCACCTGAATTGTGGTGTTCGGTGTACTTCTTTTCAATTCTCTAGCCTATGATGATGATGATGGTTATCATCATCGAATGTTTCTATTTATAGTCAGAGTATTGAATGAATATTTAGCTTTCTTGCATATGGCAGCAGCAACAGGATGAGATGCTGATGCCATAATTCTGCAGTGAACAAGAAGAAGAAAAGAAAAAAAAACCCGAACAAATGTTGGCATATTGTCAAAGAAATTATGATTGTGTTTATTAGTAATTTTTTGACTTTTGTCGTTTCTATTACCCTCGAATTTTTTTCTGGGTATTTACTTGAGTCGCTTTGGATTTGAATTTTTGGGATTTAATGTTGCCAAGAATGTAAATAATTAGTTGAAAAGGATGAGAAGGAGGCGAATTCCTATAGAATGCCTATATAAATAGCTCACAGGATCTCATCTGGAAGATATTCTTTATATGTTGAATGCCTCTAGAAGAGTTCAGTATATTAAAGACCTCCAGAGGTCTTTAATATACGAAAAATGTTTAGTAAATGTTTTCATAGATTTACTCTACAAAGTCCTCCGTTGATAGAAGATCCCCTCTGCTGTCAATAAAGAGATATCTGTAGAAAATTGTATATATATTTCAAGACCCCTGGATGGTCTATTGTCTACAGAACATACCTAGAAGGATTTCTGGCTACAACATTTCTCTTGACAATATTCCCTCTCTATCTCTCTCTAAAAGCTCTTTTAATTGCCTATGGAAGATCTTCTATTTCAAAAAGGTCTGCGGATAGTATTCGTTTTTTAGACCTCTTGAATATTTGACAGTTAGAAACCTTTCCATTGACAGGAGCATAGAACTTATATCAGAGGACCCTCTGTCCCTAAAATGGCCTCTCTAGAAGATTTTGTACTTATGGAAAGTCTCTAGAAGAAATTCTCTTAGAAGACCTTTATTAGAATTACTGACTACAATAATTTATTTTGAAAATTTGTTCTGCTTATAGGCTGTAGAAGACCTTTAAAGGCTGCTTGATCGAAGTTCCCATCTTCTGTCAATAAAACTTTTTTTCTACAACATGTTCTAGTTATGAAAGACCTCTAGGCTATGTATAAGACCTCTAAACCTCTAGGCTATGTATAAGACCTCTAGGCAAAAAAATTTAAGTCATCATATTGTTGTTTCAGATTTGCAATAAAATGCATATTGATCTTCTGTTCCTATACTAAATTATTCCGGTTTAAAATACATTTTGAAAGACTTATTTATAGGAGATGCAGTCTACTGCCCATAATGCCTCTCTACAAGATTCTCTTTAATCGACCTATTGTCTACAGAATGCTCTCGTTTAGGAGGGCAATTAAAGCCCTATTGAACTTTTATTTCGAAAAGAGGTAGGTACATTTATACAAAATATTCAAAATATTCCACGCCTTGCCTAAGGCCTTTGAAAAAATATTATTTAAAAAATCCACGCCATGCCTAAGGCCTTTGAACAAATATTATTTAAAAAATCCACGCCTTGCCTAAGGCCTTTGAAAAAAATTTATTTAAAAAATCCACGCCTTGCCTAAGGCCTTTGAAAAAATATTATTTAAAAAATCCACGCCTTGCCTAAGGCCTTTGAAAAAATATTATTTAAAAAATCCACGCCTTGCCTAAGGCCTTTGAAAAAATATTATTTAAAAAAATCCACGCCTTGCCTAAGGCCTTTGAAAAAATATTCTTTAAAAAATCCACCCCTTGTCTAAGGCCTTTTCAAAAATATTCTTTAAAAAATCCACACCTTGTCTAAGGCCTTTGAGAAAATATTCTTTAAAAAATCCACGCCTTGTCTAAGGCCTTTGAAAAAATATTCTTTAAAAAATCCACGCCTTGTCTAAGGCCTTTGAAAAAATATTCTTTAAAAAATCCACGCCTTGTCTAAGGCCTTTGAAAAAATATTCTTTAAAAAGGCCTTGAAAAAAACTTCTTTAAAAAATCCACGCCTTGTCTTACTGGTCCTTGAAAAAAACTTCTTTAAAAAATCCACGCCTTGTCTTACTGGTCCTTGAAAAAAACTTCTTTAAAAAATCCACGCCTTGTCTAAGGCCTTTGAAAAAATATTCTTTAAAAAGGCCTTGAAAAAAACTTCTTTAAAAAATCCACACCTTGTCTAAGGCCTTGAAAAAAACTTCTTTAATAAATCCACACCTTGTCTAAGGCTTTGAAAAAAACTTCTTTAAAAAATCCACACCTTGTCTAAGGCCTTGAAAAAAACTTCTTTAATAAATCCACACCTTGTCTAAGGCTTTGAAAAAAACTTCTTTAAAAAATCCACACCTTGTCTAAGGCCTTGAAAAAAACTTCTTTAAAAAATCCACACCTTGTCTAAGGTCTTAAAAAAATCTTATTTAAAAAATACACACGTTGTCTAAGGCCTTAAAAAATCTTCTTTAAAAAATCCACGCCTTGTCTTTTCAAAAATATTCTTTAAAAAATCCACGCCTTGTCTTTTCAAAAAATCCACGCCTTGTCTTTTCAAAAATATTCTTTAAAAAATCCACGCCTTGTCTTTTCAAAAATATTCTTTAAAAAATCCACGCCTTGTCTTTTCAAAAATATTCTTTAAAAAATCCACGCCTTGTCTTTTCAAAAATATTCTTTAAAAAATCCACGCCTTGTCTTTTCAAAAATATTCTTTAAAAAATCCACGCCTTGTCTTTTCAAAAATATTCTTTAAAAAATCCACGCCTTGTCTTTTCAAAAATATTCTTTAAAAAATCCACGCCTTGTCTTTTCAAAAATATTCTTTAAAAAATCCACGCCTTGTCTTTTCAAAAATATTCTTTAAAAAATCCACGCCTTGTCTTTTCAAAAATATTCTTTAAAAAATCCACGCCTTGTCTTTTCAAAAATATTCTTTAAAAAATCCACGCCTTGTCTTTTCAAAAATATTCTTTAAAAAATCCACGCCTTGTCTTTTCAAAAATATTCTTTAAAAAATCCACGCCTTGTCTTTTCAAAAATATTCTTTAAAAAATCCACGCCTTGTCTTTTCAAAAATATTCTTTAAAAAATCCACGCCTTGTCTTTTCAAAAATATTCTTTAAAAAATCCACGCCTTGTCTTTTCAAAAATATTCTTTAAAAAATCCACGCCTTGTCTTTTCAAAAATATTCTTTAAAAAATCCACGCCTTGTCTTTTCAAAAATATTCTTTAAAAAATCCACGCCTTGTCTTTTCAAAAATATTCTTTAAAAAATCCACGCCTTGTCTTTTCAAAAATATTCTTTAAAAAATCCACGCCTTGTCTTTTCAAAAATATTCTTTAAAAAATCCACGCCTTGTCTTTTCAAAAATATTCTTGTCTTTTCAAAAATATTCTTTAAAAAATCCACGCCTTGTCTTTTCAAAAATATTCTTTAAAAAATCCACGCCTTGTCTTTTCAAAAATATTCTTTAAAAAATCCACGCCTTGTCTTTTCAAAAATATTCTTTTAAAATCCACGCCTTGTCTTTTCAAAAATATTCTTTAAAAAATCCACGCCTTGTCTTTTCAAAAATATTCTTTAAAAAATCCACGCCTTGTCTTTTCAAAAATATTCTTTTAAAATCCACGCCTTGTCTTTTCAAAAATATTCTTTAAAAAATCCACGCCTTGTCTTTTCAAAAATATTCTTTAAAAAATCCACGCCTTGTCTTTTCAAAAATATTCTTTAAAAAATCCACGCCTTGTCTTTTCAAAAATATTCTTTAAAAAATCCACGCCTTGTCTTTTCAAAAATATTCTTTAAAAAATCCACGCCTTGTCTTTTCAAAAATATTCTTTAAAAAATCCACGCCTTGTCTTTTCAAAAATATTCTTTAAAAAATCCACGCCTTGTCTTTTCAAAAATATTCTTTAAAAAATCCACGCCTTGTCTTTTCAAAAATATTCTTTAAAAAATCCACGCCTTGTCTTTTCAAAAATATTCTTTAAAAAATCCACGCCTTGTCTTTTCAAAAATATTCTTTTAAAATCCACGCCTTGTCTTTTCAAAAATATTCTTTAAAAAATCCACGCCTTGTCTTTTCAAAAATATTCTTTAAAAAATCCACGCCTTGTCTTTTCAAAAATATTCTTTTAAAATCCACGCCTTGTCTTTTCAAAAATATTCTTTAAAAAATCCACGCCTTGTCTTTTCAAAAATATTCTTTAAAAAATCCACGCCTTGTCTTTTCAAAAATATTCTTTAAAAAATCCACGCCTTGTCTTTTCAAAAATATTCTTTAAAAAATCCACGCCTTGACTAAGGCCTTTTCAAAAATATTCCTTAAAAAATCCTCGCCTTGTCTAAGGCCTTTCCAAAAATATTCTTTAAAAAATAAACGCCTTGTCTAAGGCCTTTTCAAAAAAATCCCTTAAAAAATTCACGTCTTGCCTAAGGCCTTTGAAGAAATATTCCTTAAAAAAATCCACGCCTTGACTACGGCCTTTTTCAAAAATATTCCTTAAAAAAATCCGCGCCTTGACTAAGGCCTTTTTCAAAAATATTCTTTAAAACATCCACGCCTTGTCTAAGGCCTTTGAAAAAATATTCCTAAAAAAAATCCACGCCTTGTCTAAGGCCTTTCCAAAAATATTCTTTAAAAAATAAACGCCTTGTCTAAGGCCTTTTCAAAAAAATCCCTTAAAAAATTCACGCCTTGCCTAAGGCCTTTTCAAAAATATTCCTTAAAAAAATTCACGCCTTGTCTAAGGCCTTTGAAAAAATATTCCTTAAAAAAATCCACGCCTTGACTAAGGCCTTTTCAAAAATATTCCTCGCCTTGTCTAAGGCCTTTTCAAAAATATTCCTTAAAAAATCCACGCCTTGTCTAAGGCCTTTTCAAAAATATTCTTTAAAAAATCCACGTCTTTTCTAAGGCCTTTGAAAAAATATTCCTTAAAAAAATCCACGCCTTGACTAAGGCCTTTTCAAAAATATTCCTTAAAAAATCCTGGCCTTGTCTAAGGCCTTTTCAAAAATATTCCTTAAAAAATCCTCGCCTTGTCAAAGGCCTTTGAAAAAATATTATTTAAAAGCTCCACGCCTTGTCTAAGGCCTTTGAAAAAATATTCTTTAAAAAATCCACGCCTTGTCTAAGGCCTTTGAAAAATCTTCTTTAAAAAATCCACGCCTTGTCTAAGGCCTTTGAAAAAATATTCCTTAAAAAATCCACGCCTTAAGGCTACTAGAAAAAATATTCTATGAAAAATCCACACCTTAAATCGATTTAAGAAAATATTTTCTTTAATTCCTTTTAAGGAGCTCCTATAAAACTACCTAAATCCTCCCCATAAAAAATATAGACAAAACACCCCACAGATTAAGTGTTGTTTACACCATTACATTCCGCTAATCTTCAGATAGCGAACTCAATACATCACTCCACAAAAGTACCAAACCATACCATATACAGAACGCTGCTCTGTTGCACCTGCCAAATTCTTGAGACCAAAAATAAGTATTATCCCATTTTTTCTTCTTCTTCCTCTATTACACTACTGTTGCATTTATTCCACTTTTTCCTCGCTTTTTTGGGTGGCTTTGTTTTTTTGGGTTTCTTTTTTATTCTATTTTCGGTTGATGTCACAGTTTTTGGCGCTGCAATAGTCTGGCCTGGCTAGCTAGCTGGCTGGCTGGTTGATTGGTGGCACTATGGCCAAAATACAACAACATAGTCGTGATAGCATCCCATCTAAGCCATTTATTTTATTAACTCTTTGCCAGCGACCGGGCGAGTGAGCATGAATGCTGAGTGGTGGCAAGGAAGGCAGCATTCAGGCGCAATGAGTGTTGCTGTCAATGTTGCTGCCACATTTTTATCTTCTTCTTCTTCTGCTTCTATTCAGCTTTAAATGAAATGGAAACATGAAGTAGTCATTTTCCATTTGTTGTTGTTGTAGCTTTTCTTGTTGCATCGTTTTTTTATATCGTTATATAATAAATTTGATTTATCAAAAGAGGGGCCTCCGCTGATTATTTATTGGAGGTGTAGATACTGAATTTTATTTAATAGATTTTTTTAAGGAATATTTTTTCCAAAGGCCATCCAGGCGTGGATTTTTTAAAGAATATTTTTTCCAAAGGCCATCCAGGCGTGGATTTTTTAAAGAATATTTTTTCCAAAGGCCATCCTGGCGTGGATTTTTTAAGGAATGTTTTCTCCAAAGACCATACAGGCGTGGATTTTTTAAAGAATATTTTTTTCATAGGCCATCCAGGCGTGGATTTTTTAAAGAATATTTTTTCCAAAGGCCATTCAGGCGTGGATTTTTTAAAGAATATTTTTTTCATAGGCCATCCAGGCGTGGATTTTTTAAAGAATATTTTTTTCATAGGCCATCCAGGCGTGGATTTTTTAAAGAATATTTTTTCCAAAGGCCATTCAGGCGTGGATTTTTTAAAGAATATTTTTTTCATAGGCCATCCTGGCGTGGATTTTTTAAAGAATATTTTTTCCAAAGGCCATTCAGGCGTGGATTTTTTAAAGAATATTTTTTCCAAAGGCCATCCAGGAGTGGATTTTTTAAAGACTTTTTTCAATTACATTTTTTCTGTTTAATTTCTGTGGAAGTATTGAATTTCTGTTGCTCCACATTTGTGGCGGTGATTCGTTTTGGAATTGAACATTTCTGTTTTGATTCATGTCAAACTTGCCGTTTTTGCAATGTTTTCCGCTTTGTTGTATTGTGTGGTCGTCCGATTTGGTCAGTTTTTTGTTGCTGTCGTTGTTGTCACTTTGTGATGTAGTCATTCATTCGTTCAATCCAATTTTTTAGTTTTTGTAGTTTTTGTTATTGTCATTCTGTTGTTCCAGAGGTTTACCCCCATTTTTTTCTGACATCATTGATTTTTTCCGTGTTGTGGTTCAATCGCCCCCTCTTTGTTGTGTGTCATCGTCAATGTTGGGGTTTGACGGGCTTGACATAGGGTTGGTCATTTCGATGGTGTTGTCGGTGGCGTCAGCGAATGGCAACAATAACAAAAACAGCAATGACTACAAGGGTTTTTTGTATTTAATTCAGTTGATACATCTTTTTAGTTTTTTTTTCTTTCGTTCTGTCCGAGGTTCGAGTTAAGTTCATAAGTTTATCGGGACATATTGGGTCTCAGCCGTACATATCAATATCTTTGGGTTTTTTGTCCTTCTACTTGTTTTTGTTAGTTACACACAGTTGCCGGTGTTGTTGTTGATTTCCTGCTGGTTGTTTTACAACCAGGCTAACATACAAAAATATGATATGGAATTGTGTTTTCTTTTTTGTTCATCCGGAATATGATGGATGTTATCGAAATACGTACATGTGAATAAATAACTTTCCATGTTATTTGAAACATATGAATTGAAGTTATGAAGTTATCAGTAGGAATTCATCAAAACATGTTATTGGACCTTGGAAAAGAATCCACGCCTTATTGGGCCTTGGAAAAAAATTCTTTAAAGAATCCACGCCTTATTGGGCCTAGGAAAAAAATTCGTTAAAGAATCCACGCCTTATTGGGCCTTGGAAAAAATTCTTTAAAGAATCCACGCCTTATTGGGCCTTGGAAAAAAATTCTTTAAAGAATCCACGCCTTATTGGGCCTTGGAAAAATTCTTTTTAAGAATCCACGCCTTATTGGGCCTTGGAAAAAATTCTTTAAAGAATCCACGCCTTATTGGGCCTTGGAAAAAAATTCTTTAAAGAATCCACGCCTTATTGGGCCTTGGAAAAAAATTCTTAAAAGAATCCACGCCTTATTGGGCCTAGGAAAAAAATTCGTTAAAGAATCCACGCCTTATTGGGCCTTGGAAAAAAAATCGTTAAAGAATCCACGCCTTATTGGGCCTTGGAAAAAATTCTTAAAAGAATCCACGCCTTATTGGGCCTAGGAAAAAAATTCGTTAAAGAATCCACGCCTTATTGGGCCTTGGAAAAAATTCTTTAAAGAATCCACGCCTTATTGGGCCTTGGAAAAAAATTCTTTAAAGAATCCACGCCTTATTGGGCCTTGGAAAAAAATTCTTTAAAGAATCCACGCCTTATTGGGCCTTGGAAAAATTTCTTTTTAAGAATCCACGCCTTATTGGGCCTTGGAAAAAAATTCTTTAAAGAATCCACGCCTTATTGGGCCTTGAAAAAAAATTCTTTAAAGAATCCACGCCTTATTGGGCCTCGGAAAAAAATTATTTAAAGAATCCACGCCTTATTGGGCCTTGGAAAAAATTCTTTTTAAGAATCCACGCCTTATTGGGCCTTGGAAAAAATTCTTTAAAGAATCCACGCCTTATTGGGCCTTGGAAAAAAATTCTTTAAAGAATCCACGCCTTATTGGGCCTTGGAAAAAAATTCTTAAAAGAATCCACGCCTTATTGGGCCTTGGAAAAAAATTCTTTAAAGAATCCACGCCTTATTGGGCCTTGGAAAAAAATTCTTTAAAGAATCCACGCCTTATTGGGCCTTGGAAAAAAAATCTTTAAAGAATCCACGCCTTATTGGGCCTTGGAAAAAAATTCTTTAAAGAATCCACGCCTTATTGGGCCTTGGAAAAAAATTCTTTAAAGAATCCACGCCTTATTGGGCCTTGGAAAAAAATTCTTTAAAGAATCCACGCCTTATTGGGCCTTGGAAAAAAAATCTTTAAAGAATCCACGCCTTATTGGGCCTTGGAAAAAAATTCTTTAAAGAATCCACGCCTTATTGGGCCTTGGAAAAAAAATCTTTAAAGAATCCACGCCTTATTGGGCCTTGGAAAAAAATTCTTTAAAGAATCCACGCCTTATTGGGCCTTGGAAAAAAATTCTTTAAAGAATCCACGCCTTATTGGGCCTAGGAAAAAAATTCTTTAAAGAATCCACGCCTTATTGGGCCTTGGAAAAAAAATTCTTTAAAGAATCCACGCCTTATTGGGCCTTGGAAAAAAATCTTCTTTAAAGAATCCACGCCTTATTGGGCCTTGGAAAAAATCTTCTTTAAAAAATCCACGCCTGGATGGCGTTTGGAAAAAATCTTCTTAAAAAATCCACGCCTGGATGGCGTTTGGAAAAAATCTTCTTAAAAAATCCACGCCTGGATGGCGTTTGGAAAAAATCTTCTTTAAAAAATCCACTCCTGGATGGGCTTTGGAAAAAATCTTTTTTAAAAATCCGCGCTTGGATCGCCTTTTGGAAAAAATCTTCTTTAAAAAATCCACTCCTGGATGGGCTTTGGAAAAAATCTTCTGTAAAAAATCCACGCCTGGATGGCCTTTGAAAAAAATCTTCTGTAAAAAATCCACGCCTGGGTGGCCTTTGAAAAAAATCTTCTTTAAAAATCCACGCCTGGATGGCCTTTGGAAAAAATCTTCTTTAAAAAATCCACGCTTGGATGGCCTTTGGAAAAAATCTTCTTTAAAAAATCCACGCCTGGATGGCCTTTGGAAAAATGTTCTTCTTTAAAAAATCCACGCCTGGATGGCCTTTGGAAAAATGTTCTTCTTTAAAAAATCCACGCCTGGATGGCCATTGGAAAAAATCTTCTTTAAAAAATCCACGCCTGGATGGCCTTTGGAAAAAATCTTCTTAAAAAAATCCACGCCTCGATGGCCTTTGGAAAAAATATTCTTTAAAAAATCCACGCCTGGATGGCCTTTGGAAAATATATTCTTTAAAAAATTCACGACTTGTTGGATCCTTGAAACAAAATTCATTAAAAATTAAATGCCTTAGGCACAATTAGAACGAAAGGATATAAAGAAAAGTGTTTCCTTTTTTATTGTTTTAATTTTCTGCCTGCTAAGCCCTTTTCCTTATTCCTTCCTGCTGTCATTTGTGTCGATACCACCGACGAAGAAAACCAAATGTATTTTTAATTTCCCCGTTTTTTCCAAAACGCTTTACAAATTATTTAACCCATTTAACCAAACCGAATCCTTCGTCGTCCTGGTCGTTTGCCACTTCATTAAGAAAATAATTAGAATTTTTAATTTTGACTTTTGTTTGTGAATGCCCTATTTTTATTGTTGTTTGGAACCCATTCCTTCCCTCTTGTTTTATTTGTAAATGACTTTCAAGGATTTCAAGGACATGTTAAAGGTAATAAGCCAGAAGTTCGCCGGTTTGTTTCCTCCTTAAACATCAAAACTCAAAAATAAGGCTTGGAATGTAAGTGAAAAAAAAATACCTTCTTGAGTACGATGGTATTTATTTCGTGGTTGTTTTTTGTTTCCCCATTTGATAAGGAAGACCTTGAAATATTTTCATCAAGTAGTCCATCAAAGGCTATTCTTTTCTGTTCCAACTTATTTGCAATGGACATTATTTAACATTTAGTTTGACACATTTGCTTTTTTATTTGTGTCCTTTTTTATTCCTGCCCGGCTGGCTGGCTGTCCGGTCACCAGCAAATTCCATGCCATGTCAAATGTTACTTGCCACAACCAATCCGACCACCATCACCACCTTGTTGGCCATTCATCCTTGCCTGTCTCGTCCGGCCCGCTCCGTTTGCTTGTGCCCCGCATCAGGAAAGCAGGAAATGCTCTGTTGTTGTTTGGTATGAATAAATAACAGGTGAAATCCTTTTCTTTATCCACACTTCCTATTTGGCGATGATAGATGGACACCGCCTCAGTACTATGGTGAACAATAGACCTGACACTTTTTATTTCAGTGTATAAGCAAATGTATTTTTTAAATTAAATATTTAACAATAGGTCCTTTAAAAGAAATGAATTAAAGAATATTTTTCCAAGGATCACCAAGGCGTGGATTTTTAAAAGAATATTTTTTCCAAGGATCACCAAGGCGTGGATTTTTAAAAGAATATTTTTTCCAAGGATCACCATGGCGTGGATTTTTAAAAGAATATTTTTTCCAAGGATCACCAAGGCGTGGATTTTTAAAAGAATATTTTTTCCAAGGATCACCAAGGCGTGGATTTTTAAAAGAATATTTTTTCCAAGGATCACCAAGGCGTGGATTTTTAAAAGAATATTTTTTCCAAGGATCACCAAGGCGTGGATTTTTAAAAGAATATTTTTTCCAAGGATCACCAAGGCGTGGATTTTTAAAAGAATATTTTTTCCAAGGATCACCAAGGCGTGGATTTTTAAAAGAATATTTTTTCCAAGGATCACCAAGGCGTGGATTTTTAAAAGAATATTTTTTCCAAGGATCACCAAGGCGTGGATTTTTAAAAGAATATTTTTTCCAAGGATCACCAAGGCGTGGATTTTTAAAAGAATATTTTTTCCAAGGATAACCAAGGCGTGGATTTTTAAAAGAATATTTTTTCCAAGGATAACCAAGGCGTGGATTTTTAAAAGAATATTTTTTCCAAGGATAACCAAGGCGTGGATTTTTAAAAGAATATTTTTTCCAAGGATAACCAAGGCGTGGATTTTTAAAAGAATATTTTTTCCAAGGATAACCAAGGCGTGGATTTTTAAAAGAATATTTTTCCAAGGATCACCAAGTCGTGGATTTTTAAAAGAATATTTTTTCCAAGGATAACCAAGGCGTGGATTTTTAAAAGAATATTTTTTCCAAGGATAACCAAGGCGTGGATTTTTAAAAGAATATTTTTTCCAAGGATAACCAAGGCGTGGATTTTTTTAAAAGAATATTTTTTCCAAGGATAACCAAGGCGTGGATTTTTAAAAGAATATTTTTTCCAAGGATAACCAAGGCGTGGATTTTTAAAAGAATATTTTTTCCAAGGATAACCAAGGCGTGGATTTTTAAAAGAATATTTTTTCCAAGGATAACCAAGGCGTGGATTTTTAAAAGAATATTTTTTCCAAGGATAACCAAGGCGTGGATTTTTAAAAGAATATTTTTTCCAAGGATAACCAAGGCGTGGATTTTTAAAAGAATATTTTTTCCAAGGATAACCAAGGCGTGGATTTTTAAAAGAATATTTTTTCCAAGGATAACCAAGGCGTGGATTTTTAAAAGAATATTTTTTCCAAGGATAACCAAGGCGTGGATTTTTAAAAGAATATTTTTTCCAAGGATAACCAAGGCGTGGATTTTTAAAAGAATATTTTTTCCAAGGATCACCAACGATCCTTGTTATCAAAATAACGTGGATAAATTAACTACATTACCTAACTAACGTAGATAAATTATCTACATTGTCTAAATGTGGATAAATTATCTGCGTTATCAAAATAACGAGGATAAATTATCTATGTTGTCTAAACAACGTGGATAAATTATCTACGTTATCCAAATAACGTGAATATATTATCTACGTTATACAAATAACGTGGATAATTTTTTTAGGTTATCTAAATAAAGTGGATACATTATCTACGTTACCTAATTAAAGTGGATAATTTATCTACGTTATCTAATTAAAGTGGATAAATTATCTACGGTATCCAATTACCGCGGATAAATTATCTACGTTTTCTAAATAACGTGAAATTATCTACGTTATCTAAATAACTTGGATAAATTATCTACGTTATCTAATTAACGTGGATACATTATCTACATTTCTAAATAATGTGAATGAATTATCTACGTTATCTAAATAACGTGGATAAATTATCTCCTTCATCTAAATAACGTGAATAAATTATCAACGTTATCTAAATAACGTGTATAAATTATCTACGTTATCTAAATAACGTGATTAAATTATCTTCGTTATCTGAATAAAGGGAATAAATGATCTACGTTATCTAAATAACGTCGATAAATTATCTACGTTATCTAAATAACGTGGATAATTTATCTACTTTATATAAATAACGTGCATAAATTATCTACGTTATCTAAATAACATGGATAAATTATCTACATTACCAATATAACGTGGATAAGTTATCTACGTTATCTAAATAACTTGGATATATTATCTACGTTATCTTTTTCTTGTATCTAATCATCTTTTTGTCACTTTCCTCCTTCATCCAATCTCTGTTATTTCATCAGGCGCCATGACACGCTCACCTTCATTTGAGTTTTATCACCTCATTAACGCCTTATGAAAAAGTCATTAAAATGTGTTCCATTGAGATGAATTAAAAATGGTCCCCATTCAAACTATTTCCCTTCCCTTTTTGTGTTATTTTGACTGTGGAAAAAAATTGCTAACAAAAATACAATTAAAAAAAAAAGATTTTGGGGACTTTAGTTCACAAACGAATGTCAAATGAATACGGAATGGAAAATGTTTTACTTTTTTATCCTCTGCACCTCAGGCTCGGGAAAGAAAATAAATTAGTGGAGGTCGCCGGATGAATTTAATAGTTGAGAAACCTTGGCAAAAAAGGCAAAACATAAAAGGATGACTGGCAAAACTTTTGTTAGGCACAAAAAATGTTCGATATGGGGGATTAATGACATTTGACCTTGACAGTGTGTCGCAGGCCGGAGGCAGTAAAAAAACGGGAATAATTATTGTAATTTTTATTTTGCATAGAAAATCAATTATGTTCTTGTGATTTGAAGAGAAAGTCTCATTACATTCGTCACGCAATATGAAAAATGTTAAAATGGTCATGTACACCTGCTGGTGACCTTAAGGGTCAATTACTTTGGGGTTTAAGGACCTTAATATTTAAAGCTTTTAGAAAAATTTTTGGGTTCTCGCTATTTCGAACGCATGTTCCATTTTGTTCCCTACATTTATCTTCAAAGATTATGTCCATTGGAAAAGGGTATGCTCTACTAGGAAGCACACACGTGTTCGAATCTCAGTAAAATACATAGCTTAACGGCGAATCCTGACCAAACACTTGTTTTGCAAAAAAACAACAAAACCTCAAACGCTTGTCGTATTTAACGTCAATAAACTTAAATCCTCCAGCACACAATGAATGGCAAAAAAAACCTCACCGACCAGCAAAGCAGACCAAAAACAAAATATGACACAATAGAGCACAAGGAAGCAACAAAGGATATAAGAAAAGCATGAAAAAAAACAAAATCCAACCGTGCCAAAGTGGAATTGCTGCTAACAAACCACGATGAGATGATGATGACGATTTTGTCCATAGAATTGTGCCAGTGTGTCGTAACGTACGACAACGCACTCGATAACAATGACAACGCCACAAAGCCATCCAGCCAAGCAACCACATTGAGACACATTTGTTGGATATCTAAGTCATCTCTGTACAATGTCTTGCTGGTATTTTCCTCCTTTTTATCCTCCCAAAGGGTTGTATTGTGGGGTGAGGGGTTACTAACAAGGACCTGACCGAAATTTTTCCATTGTTCTGTTGATTCCTGCCTAGTAGTTAATAGTTAATCTAGGCAAAATAGTAAAAAAGCAAATTATTGCATTATGAATGGAGGAGGAGAGGAGGGAGGGGAAGGAGAGGAAGCTTGTGTGTGTGGGGGGGAAGATGGAAATTGGTTTTATATCCTGATGTGAAATATATTAAAAAATGGGCGTTCGAGATAAGAAAATATTTTTCTTGTAGGGAAATTAAATTAGACAAAAATATATAAAAATGGATGATATCTAGGAAATGTAGATAAATTATCTAGGTTCACAAATAACATTTTTGCATTATCTATTGAATGCCGATAATATGGTTAAATTATCTTAAATTATCTACTAGTGTGGATATATTACCAACGTTATCTAAAAAGCATGAATACATTATCCAAATACGAGTGATAAATTATCTATATAACGAGAATATATTATCTAAGTTTTCTAAAAAACATGGATAAATTATCTACGTTATCTCCGAGATAATGGTGCTGACTGGCCCTTATCTCCGAGATAATGGTGCTGACTGGCCCTTATCTCCGAGATAATGGTCCTGACTGGCCCTTATCTCCGAGATAATGGCCCTGACTGGCCCTTATCTCAGATATATTGGCCCTGACTGGCCCTTATCTCAGAGATAATGGTCCTGACTTGCCCTTATCTCCGAGATAACGGTCCTGACTGGTCCTTATCTCAGAGATAATGCATTTGACTGACCTTTATCGCAGAGATAATGTTCCTGATTAGCCATTATTTCATAGATGGTCCTGACGGGTCCTTATCTCAGAGATAATGGTCCTGACTGGCCCTTATCCCAGAGATAATGGTCCTGACTGGCCCATATCTCTGAGATAATGGTCTTGATTAGCCCTTACCTCTGAGATAATGTTCTCGATTTGCTCTTATTTATCGGAACTGGCTTATTTATGAAATTATTGTCCTGGCTGAACATTATCTATGATATAAGGATTCTGAATAACCTTTATCTCTAAGAAAATGGTCCTGACTATTTCTGATCTCCAATGTAGAGATGCTTACTGGTTCTTATCTCCGAGCTAGAGTCCTGATTGGCCAATACTTCCTTGTCAAAAGTGATGACTTCGCTTTATATCCAAGATAAGGGTAAAAACTAGGGCTTATTTCCCTTATCTTTTATCTAAATGTCCTGTCTGGCTCTTACCTCCGGACTAAGACTCTGTCGTGAACTTATGGCTTTTATTCCAGAGCTAAGGGTCCTGGCTGTCTATCATCTCCGAGCTGAGAATACTGACTGGCACTTATCACAGAGCAAGTGCAAGTCAAGAACCTTATTTCCGAGCTAAAATCTTGAATGATTTTTTATTTCCTAGCAAAGGGAATTGACCGGTCCTGAACGACCCTTATTTCCTTTGTCTTAGGGATAATTGTAATGGCTAACCCCCATTCATGAAATACGAGTTCTGACTAGCCTTTATGTCTGCTATAAGGGATCTGTCTTGTATATTTTTCCAAAATATATGACCTGATCAATTCATATTTCTCCTTTCCCTGGAGATAATAGTTACTTATGATTGATCCTTATTTCAAACCAAATGCCTTCAGGAGACTTTTCTGTTTCTATTGATAGAAGACTCTCTATAAATCTGCTAATATATAAATTATTTTATGTCTATGTCTCGAAGACCTTCTACAGATCTTCTATGTTTTATTACCTTCTATAGAATCTTCCAAGATTCCTTCTATAGCTCGACGAATAGAAGACCTTCAATAGGTTTAAAACCTTTCGTAAGTCTAGTAAATCTGGATAGGTCTTGAGAAAATATACTCTAATCTATGCCCATATAAGCCCTAGAAATAATAGGACCTTAAAAAATATTTAAAAAACACGTCTTTGGAAA